>NW_028074670.1:5122110-5425451 GCF_014824575.4 Sturnira hondurensis
AGAATTGTCTTCAGATAGAGTAATACAGGATCCCATAGGACAGAAAAAGAAGAGAAGAAAGGACATAAACAATTCAATTATCTTTAACAAGTAATGAGCATTTCTGATAGTGAAGAAAAATATAGAGAAACATTGAAATAAAACTGGCATTCAAATAGAGAATTATAAATATTTTAAAAACACATTGGCTCATATGGAAATTAAAAAACCTAGAGGCCAGTATAATACTCCAAATACAACAGCATTTTCTTATCTGTTTATCTCTAATATGTTAAAATTATTGGTGATTTTTTAATGAAACCAGAAATATTGAATCCTTTTCATATTCTTTCTTTAAAAAAGTATGTTTCCAGTGTGTCTATGCTATTGTTTAAAGATAAAACGGCTGATAGACATTACCTGTGCATTCATGAAGTTTTCTTGAAAAATCAAAAATGTATAACATAATTCTTACAGTGATTTCAAGTTTGAAGTGTGTCTTGTGTTTTACATAACTTATGTTATCATTACTAGGGCTTTCCTGTTGCCTGAATTGCATTATGTAATGACATATGTAAATTCATTGTATTTATCAACATAAAAAGGAAAGAAACATATTTGACTTAAAAAATTCATATTGGATGACTCTTTAATCCTGGTCGGTATAATTCTCTGAACATTGTTTAAATGGTGGTGGGCTAACAGTAAATGTTTTCATAAACAGTAAATCCTCTTTATTTTCTAGAATTAGGTACTATAATAAATATATATTTGCATGAATTTGACAAAATTACAGTTTGGTGAACATTCTACATTCTTGTTTTGAAGTATTTTGACTTCATCTCTTTGATGTGTGATGAATAATCCTATGTAAAAGGGCTTGTGTCAGTGGGGGAACAACCAAGTGTTACCCGGTTTTCAGGGGAGAGAGCTGCCAAAAGAACTGAAATCAATCAGGAAAAATCTTAGGGCAAAAATAGGTTCTGCATTTAGCACACATAATAGATGTATCGTATGAGTGTTTCAAGAATCATTATTTCTATCAGGAAACAAGTATCTAATTATATTTATCTTCTCATCCCACCTCATAAAAGTCTTTACTTACCCACACTAGATATATTTACATAAAAATGGAAGAATACCTGAACTGAAGAGGACAGCAAAATGTTGCAATGAAGGATTAGATTAGGTTTTTGTGCATCTTTATTTTTTATTATTGTTCAAGTACAGTTGTCTCCATTTCCCCCCACCAGTCCCCTCCAACCCAGCCATCTCCACCTACTGCCCTCAATCTTACACCCCTTTTGACTTTTTCCATGTGTCCTTTATACATGTTCCTGACAACCCTTCCACACCTGTCCCATTATCCCCTCCCACCTCCTGTCTGGTCACTGTCAGTTTGTTCTTAATTTCAATGTCTCTGGTTATAATTTGCAGGCTTGTTTGTTTTGTTGATTAGATTCCACTTATAGGTGAGATCATATGGTATTTGTCTTTCATTGCCTGGCTTATGTCACTTAGCATAATGCTCTCCAGATCCATCCCTGCTGTTGAGAAGTGTAGGAGCCCCTTCTTTCTTTCTGCTACATAGTATTCCCATGTGTAAATGTGCCACAGTTTTAATCATTTATATTAATGACTGTTAACTTGATTTGAGTTCTCTTTTAACCAATTAAACTGCCTCCCCTTAGGAGATAAAAGAGTCTTTGTAATCTTTAAATACCTTTGACTTTATGATTTTAAGGGATAAAATTCATAGCATTTATATGTAGTGGATAGTTGTTATGCCATCAGAAATCGAACAGAGCTACAAGATGTAGATGGTATCATGAGTATTAGTATATTTTTTAAATCCTATAGTTTAATATCTTTATTTTGGATGACTCTTACAGGTAAATGTCACTTGACCATAAATATCTCAAGACTTTGTTAAATGTGCCATCAATATATCATATTCTCATCATAATGGATAGAAAGGAACACAGAAGTCATATGGCTGTGTAAAGAGAAACATGTGGTTGCTTTGGTCACTTGCTAAGGCTCGGGTAGATGTGGGAAGTAATTTGCACATTAGGAAGAATGTTTGCATATATTAGGCTATGAGTTACTTCATCTGAGTAAATTCTCAGCTTCTCTGTGCCAGTAACAACAAATATGTTGTCTGGTGCCACAAAGACACAGCACACAGTCAGACATGGACTGAGCTTGCTCCAGCTTTGCAGGGACCTTAAAGGTCAAGCATGAGAAAGTACACGCTTTAAGGAGTGTACTCAGTTCTTTTCCTACAAAGGTATCATGCCTGGGATCAGAGTTGGGGTTAAAAATCTCCCCACAGTGGTTCCAATCTAACATCGTTTTTCTATTCCTTGTGTAGGGTTTTGTAAGTGTTTCCTCCAGGACCCAGTTTTGAGTACTTGTTAACAATTCCATGGATGGTTTATGGAAGTGACTTCATCTATTGAAAGAAGTAGATAGAGACAGTTTTTGTATTTTAGTAAAAATATTGATTATCTCTACCTTTTTTCTGTCATTAAAGACAGAGTCTGTACAGGTAATATCTTACAAAAGAAGCATTTTTATAAGTACATGAAACCATAGTTGGTATCTGGATCAGATCTAATGACATCTGGAGGACTGATTTGTTCCAAATGTGAGAGTCGCAATTAGCCCCCTTCTGCCTCTATTTTCAGTTCGTCAGCTCTCATCCCAGCGTGGGAAGCCCACACTGCTGTGGCTGGTGTGTCCGTGGGCGTCTTTCCATGACCAGTCAGTCATCCAGCACTTGAGTCTGCAAACGTCAGTAGAGCAGTTGGTGTTGGGAGAGGTGACTGAAATTCTTGTTTTCAGCTGTATAAAATTGCAGGTGTAAATACAGAGTTATGTGATAAAAATGATTCAATTTAGTGACTATTAGGAATACAGTTAGGTTTTGAGAAGAAAAAAATTGAATATTTCTACGTACTGTAGAACATGATGCTTTTCTTCATCTTTTCATCCACCTAAACAAAACACATGAAAATATGCAAACCTCTATTAGTCTCAACTGTTAGATTCAGTCCTACTCAGTGTCACATTGGTTAGCCTGTTTTCCTAAATGTCTCCACAATAAATTTCAGACTTCTTATAGTATACATTATATATTTTATTCCTTTCTTTCCCAATACATTCTTATGTTTTTTTTAAGTGGGGGAGGCTGTACTGTTGACTCATTTGCTAAAATTGAGACCAGAGAACTTGCCTATTATCTTTTACAGAAAAAGTAAATATTTTCAATTTTATATATATGTATAATTTGATAATTTGATACTAATATATATAATTTGGCTTTAGGCCATCTTCACTTCTATATGCTATTTTCCAGTTAAATAATTGCCAGATGTTTTCTTCTCCTGGATTTGCTTAACTTATTGATCTAGTTTATAGTAAATCTACATGTACCCCTGACATTTTTAGAGTTATTTTTACATTGCTTGAACTGTTTTATAAAATTTATCATATTTATCTTTCAAAACTCTGAATTTTTTAAATGTTCAGCTTATTTTCCTAAATACCCTCAAGTCAATTCTAACCACTGGACATTTAATATTTTAAATATTAGTCTTCCTCACAGAGAAGAAAGGATAAAGAAAAATTCAGACTTAAGTTACTAAAAAATATATCAAATCTGTCAAATGTATTAGTTTGTTTTAGTGACATATTTTTCAATGAATAGAGAAAATAGATTGTTGGACAAATATTCCCCAAACCTAAAAATCAAAATTTGCATTATTTGTACCTTAGTTCAAAGACACAGAAGTAGTAAGTGGTGGGTTGTGCTTAAAGCCCTACCTGGACCACACATTGCTCCAGTGCATTCTAGGATTCTACAGAATTTCTGTACTAGTTTTCAAAACATTTGTTATTTCACCAAAGGGAAAATTTAAAAAAATAAGCAGAGGAAAAAATTAAAAATAGTGGATAGGAATACAGTATTAAATGGAATGTTCTGATAAAACTTTGATGTTCTAAGGACCCATACATCAGACACATTCTAGCATAGATAACCTTAATAAACATGGAATTTGAAAATAGGGTTTGAATCTAAGTGCAACTTCTCAGTAGCTTTGTGAACTTTACCAAATTTGCTACTTTCTCTGAAAGTTAAGTAACATGTAAATATATTGGAACATAAATTTTTCATTAGAGTAAACAGTAATGTTAAAAATGCTATGTCCAGTGTCTATGCATATGAGATCCATTAAGAGGTTTATAGAAACAAATCGCTCTCTTTCAAGTACTGCCATTTATAGATTAAAACTGAAAGCTGAAAATGAGATGCTAGATAGAAAAAAGATAACTGTATGATATCATTTATATGTGAAATCTGAAAAAACTAAATTATTATTTTGTATTTATTTATTTTTTTATTGTTGTTCAATTAGAGTTGTTGCAGTGTTTGTCCCATTGCTCTCCACTGCCTAGCTCACCTGCATTGTTCCCTCAGTCAGTTCCACCACTGTTGACCTTTTTCATGGGTCCTTGGTACATGTTCCTTGAAGAGACCCTTCCCCTTCTTTCCCCCATTTTCCCTCTCCCCACTTCCGTCTGGTCAGTTTGTTCTTCATTTCCATGTCTCTGGTTATATTTTGCATGCTTGTTTGTTTTCTTGATTAGGTTCCACTTACAGGTGAGATCATATGGTATTTGTTTTTCGCTGCCTGGTTTATTTCACTTAGCATTTCACTCTCTAGTCCCACACATGTTGCACAAGGATAGGAGCTCCTTCTTTCTTTCTGCTGCGTGGTATTCCATTACTATGTAAATGTACCAGGTTTTTTTTTTTAGATCCATTCATTTATTGATGGGCACTAAGACTGTTTCCAGCACTTGCCTATTGTAAATAACACTACTATGGACGTTAGGGTGCATGGGTTCTTTTGAATTGGTGTTTCAGGATTCTGAGGGTATAATCCCAGCAGTGGGATCACTGAATCAAAAGGCAGTTCCATTTTTTATTTTTGAGGAAATTCCATACTGTTTTCCACCACTCTGCATTCCCACCAACAGTGCACTTTAAAAGACAGTGAAATGGTGGTTACCAGAGACTTGAGGGTGTGGCAATATGAGAGATGTTTTGAGGTGCACAGCACAGTGGACAGGA
The DNA here is from genome assembly GCF_014824575.4 of Sturnira hondurensis. Taxonomy (NCBI): domain Eukaryota; kingdom Metazoa; phylum Chordata; class Mammalia; order Chiroptera; family Phyllostomidae; genus Sturnira; species Sturnira hondurensis. The sequence continues at coordinate 5,127,230 of NW_028074670.1, forward strand.
GTGACAATATTGTATTATAATCATCAAACTTACTAGAAGACTAGATCTTAATTACTCTCACCATGAAATGTTATTCATGTGATGGAATGGAGATGCTGGCACTATAATATCAATAATATTGCCATATATGTATCAAATCATGTTATACACCTTAAATTTACCCAATATTTTATGTGAAATATGTTTCAACTAAAACATAAATAAAAACCAATTAATCAACCCTGCTTTGAATTAATCCTTTGGGATAGTTACTGTCATATTATCTATCCTTAAATCTTCCAAGGAGGGTTATTAACCTAAAAAGTTACTACAAAGGTGTCCAGTAACAAATACATTTGTTACTGGATGCTACTATAAGAAATATTAATGTGAACTGTGCATATCACTTACAAATTTAGTTTTGTCTGAAATTGTGCAGCTGGTCTGTGGAATTTCCATGCTTATTTTTGAGGTGCCTGAAACCATGGTACAGACCCTTGGCCAAGATTAGAGTGAAATGTATTTTCTGCAATTTATAATATACTGTTTAAAGTTTAAAAGTTGCCCGGAGTATTCATTTACTGGGTTGTCTACATTATTTATTGCGAGTATATAGATTGATGGTTTTCATCTGCTTTAACAGGTTACACAGAGCTTGGTGTTCAGCACAGGAGCAGTAGGTTGTGAAGACGTCTCAGGAATCCTGTGCTTTGGCTCTTCCCACATGTACCACTTAGGTTCACAATACAAATACACAATGTATCTTTGACAGCTGCAAAAATGCCCTGGGGAACTGTGCCTAAATCTAGAACTTGCGTTTGCCTTCAATTTCTCCTAATATATCAAATTATTTATCCTTCTTGAGGCATTATTTCCAGTTCTTTGAATTTCTGACTGTATGTAATTGTAAGTTTCAAATAAAAGTTATGTAAATTTAACACATGCTTTATGTAAATCAGTAGGCCATGTGTTTCCCCTTTTTAAAATGCAAAAAAACTTTATTTTTAATTAAGTGACAAAATATTTTTAATTGCTTGAGGAAGTAAACAATTAATTTTTACCTTTCCTTATGTTGTATTCTTATCATCTAAAAACTAAACAAAGAAAAACTAAATGTAGACAAATAAATTAATCAGTATTGTGGACATTTAGGTTTAAACTTAATAATTGAGTTGTTTCTGCATTATAAAAATTGTATCCCTGGAGCAAAAATGTTCAAAATAGATACTGCTTAGTTGTTTAGTGAGGATTTCAAAGAAATAGAACATTTTATATTTGGACAAGATACATTTAAAACCAAGTGAAGTGATACAAAACTAAAATTTCAAGATTGGAAAGAAGGGTGGAATAGCACTCTAAAGCAGCGATCCTCAATCTTCTCTCACCAGGGACAAGTTTTTCAGTGGGAGTGGAGTGGTGAAGAGGTAGCAGACAGAGCTCAGGTGAGCTTCCCTTGCTGTCTGGTTCCCAACAGGCCACAGACTGGTATGGGGGGCGGTGAGGAAGCCTGCTCTAATGGCAGAAGTAGCAAGAGAAAAGGAGACAGTTACCAACAAAGGAGTTGCCATAAGAGTATCAGCTGATTTCTCAGAAGAAACCTTGCAGGAAAGAAGGGGCTGGAAAGAAGATTCAAAGAGGCAAAAAACAAGGACCGACATCCAAGATGACTCTGTCTAGCAAAGCTATCATTTAGAATGGAAGGGCAGATCAAGTGCTTTCCAGGCAAGGTAAAGCTAAAGGAGTTCTTCACCACTAAGCCCTTGTTTTATGAAATGGTAAAGGGATTTATCTAAGAAAAGGAAGAAAAACAAAACTATGCATAGTAAAATGACAACAAACTCACAAATATCATCAATGGAATCTAAAAAAACAAAACAAACTAAGCAAACAACTAGAACAGGTACAAAATCATAGATACAGAGATCATGTGGAGGTTATCAGTAGAGAGGCGGAGGGGCAGAATGGGGGAAAAGGTATAGGGAATAAGAAGCAATTGGTAGGTACAAAATAGATGGGAATGACAGATGGGGAGGTTAAGAATACTGTGGAAAAAGGAGAAGCCAATGAACTCGTAGGTATGACCCCTGAACGTGAACTAAGGGGAGGATTGCTGGAGGAAATAGGGATACTCTAATTCGAATGGGGACACTCTAATTCAAATGGGGATACTCCGCCCGGGCAAAGATGGGGCAAAGGGGGAAAATGGGACAACTGTAACAGGATAATCAATAAAATATACTTAATTAAAAATAAAATAAAATAAAGGCAGCGGTGTTTGGAATATGAGCTTGTTTGTGGCGGGAGATATCGAGTTAAGCACTCGAAGTGCTGGTAGGGGACTAGGCCAGGACTGCAGATGTGCATTCAGGGCACTGAGGGGGAAGGTGAAGCACTCGTATTGTAGCTGAAACTAGACAAGGCACATACGTTTTTCTTCCAGTATTTTTGGATATTACTTAGGTATTCCTCAAAGTCTTTGATAAAATAAAAAGGTTAAACTCTATTTTGTCTTGCAGAAATAAGTGTAACTTAGTATTGTTGGTAAGAAAAGAAAAGTATGACAGATTGTTTTTAAACCAATTTACAACAAAAAATGTGAACCATAGAGTTTGGTACCTTTTAAAATTTTGTATTGTTATTCTATTACAGTTGTCCCAAACTCTCCCCCTTTGCCTTCCTCTTCCCAGCGCACTCCCTGCACCCACAGTCAGTCCCCACACGGTTGTCCATGCCTGCGTGTCATTTGTGTATGTTCTTTGTCTAGTCCCTTCCCCCTCTTTCCACCATTATGCTCCTCCCCCATTCCCTCTGGCCACTGTATGTTCAATGTTTCCGTTCCTCTAGTTCTATTCTGCTTATTAGTTTATTTTGTTAATTAGATTCCTCTTATAAGTGAGATCATACAAAATTTGTCTTTTACCCACTGGTTTAGTTTGCTTAGCATAATAGTCTCCGGTTCCAACCACGCTGTTCAAAAGGTAGGATTTCCTTCTTTCTTTCTGCTGGGTAGTATTCCATTGTGTAAATGTACCACAGTGTTTTGATCCATTCATTTACTGATGGGCACTTGGGCTGTTTTCAGCACCTGGCTATTGTAAATAACGCTGCTCTGAACATAGGGGTGAATAAGTTCTTTCGAATAGGTATTACAGGATTCTTAGAATATATCCCTAGCAGTGGAATTGCTGGGTCAAAACACAGTCCTGTTATGGATGGGGAGAGAGAGAGCAGTCAGTAGGCCTTCCTTTCCCACCTCAGTTCTTGTCTTGCTGCAAGAGATGAATTCAAGGGAGAGACCAACGTATATAGTGGAAATGAGGTAACAAGTTTATTTATGAAACATACACGAGCAAAAAACTCCAAGCAGGCACCAGCTAGAGTAAATGCCCCATGTATAGAGAAAATAAAGTTGTTGTAAGTTTCTTAGTAAGTTTGTTCTATACACTTGAGCCAAGTCTGCAAGTGGGTACTTAGCTAATGTAAGTACACAGTCTATAGGGGTTCAGAGGTTAGATATCTCAGATGGCTTCTAGGTTCCCTTCCTTCCCTTTGAGAATAATGTACAGCTATAGCCTTTCTTTCTCTGTTAGTACAAGTTCTTTTTTAAATTTAATTCTTCTTCAAGTACAGTTTTCTGTCTTATATTCTCAGCCCTGCCCCCCCCAGTGCTCTTCACCTCCCTCCCATTTCTGCCCCCCACCTTAGTTATTGTCCATGTGTCCTTTATACTTGTTCATGTGAGTCCATCCCCCTTTCCCCTGTGATTCTCTCCCCTCTCCCCTCTGGTCCCTGTCAGCCTGTTCTGTATTTGAGTGTCATTGGTCATATTTTGCTTGCTTGTTTGTTTTGTTGTTTAGATTCCTGTTAACAGTGATATCATATGGTATTTGTCTTTCACCGCCTGACTTATTTCACTCAGCATAATGCTTTCCAGTTTCATCCATGATGTTGCAAAGGGTAGGAGCTCCTTCTTCCTTTCTGTAGCATAGAATTCCATTGTGTAAATGTACCATAGCTTTTTGATCCATTCATTTACCGATGGGCATCTAGGTTCTTTGCCTTAGCGAAATGTTACACAGGCCCCCCTTCTCCAGCATACGCCACCTTCTTTCTCCTGTGCAATTCTCGCTTATGATGTTCAGAACACCCAGCAATCATAGTAAGATTGTTATAGAAGCCTGCCTTCCTCAGCACAGTCTTGAGGGCTCCCCTTCTCCTGCACTATTTTTGCTTGTAATACTCGGGAAACCTGGCAATCTTACAAACCAAGCTTAGGACTGCTGAGTTCATTGGTGAAGCATGTTTTCTTTTTGCTTCCAGTCTTCTGTAGTAAGTTCTTTGTTAGATTGTAATGATGGGGTCCTTGCCTTTATTTCCTCTCTAGCTGCTCATTCACAGCTGCTGGCTAACAGTTCCATTTTTAATTTTTTGAGAAAAATTCATACTATTTTCCACAGTGGCTATGCCACTCAGTATTTCCACCAACAGTGCACTAGGGTTCCCTTTTCTCCACATTCTCGCCAGCACTTTTTTGTTGATAGACATTTGGATTGGTGTGAGGTTGATATCTTACTGTGGTTTTAATTTACATCTCTCTGATGGCTAGAGATATTGAGCATCTTTTCATTGTCTATGGGCCCTCTGTATATCCTCCTTGGAAAAGTGTCTATTCAGGTCTTTTGTTTATGTTAGTTTATTGGGTTGTTTTTCAGTATTTAGTTTTGTAAGTACTTTTTAAACTTTGGGTATTAACTCCTTATCAGATTTTTCAGCAAATATGTTGTCCAATTCTGTGGGTTGTCTTTTTATTGTGTTGATTTCCTTTTCTCTGCAAAAGCTTTTTAATTTTCTGTAGTTCCATCTGTTTATTTTTTATTTTGTTTCACTTGCCCATGGAGATACATCAGGAAAAAAGTATTTCTGTGATCAATGTGCAAGACTTTGCTGCCTATGTTTTCTTCTAGGATTTTTATGGTTTCCCATCTAACATTTAGGTCTGTGATCTATTTTGAATTTATTCTTGTGTGTGGTGTAAGAAGGTGGTCTAGTTTCATTTTTCTGCATGTATCTGTCCAGTTTCGCCAACACCATTCATTGCACAAACTATCTTCAGTCCATTATATGTGCTTGTTTCCCTTGTTGAATATTAATTGACTATGAAGTTGTGTGTTTATTTCTGGGCTCTCTATTTTCTTCTATTGATCTATTTGCCTGCTTCTAGATCAGTGCCATGCTCTTTTGATCACTATGGCCTTATAGTGTAGTGATATTAGGTAACATGATTCCTCCAACTGTGTTGTTCTTTCTTATGATCGCTGTTGCTATGCAGGCCTTTTATAGTTCCACATCAATTTCAAAATATTTTTTGAAATATTTGTTCTAGTTCTGTGAAATATGTCACTGGTGTTTTGATAGGAATTGCATTGAATATATAGATTGCTTTAAGTAGTATGCACTTTTTAATGATGTTAATTCTTCCTATCCATGAACATGGTATGTGCTTCCATTTATTTTTATCTTCTTCAATTTCTTTCTTCAGTATCTTTTAATTTTCTGTGTACAGGTCTTTTACATCCTTGGTTAGGTTTATTTGTAGGTATTTTTTGAAGCAATTGCAAACAGGATTGTTTTCTTGATTTCCCTTTCTGTAGTTTGTTATTGGCATATAAAAATGCAACTGACTTCTAGATATTAATTTTGTATCCTGCTATTTTGCTGAATTTTTGTTTATCATTCTAGAAGTTTGTTGGTTGAATTTTTGGGGTTCTATGTACAGAATCATATCATCTGTAAACAGAAACAGTTTTACTTCTTCCTTTTCAATTTGGATGACTTTTATTTCTTCTTCTTGTCTGATTACTGTGGTTAGGACTTCCAGTGCTATACTGAATAAGAGAAGTGAAAGCAGACATCCCTGTCTTATTCCCAATGTCAAAGTTAACACAGTTTTTGCCCATTGAGTATGATGCTGGCAGTAGCTTTGTCATACGTGGCTTTTATTATGCTTAAGTATGATCCCTCTATTTTCACTTTGCTTAGAGTTTTTATCATAAATAGGTGCTGGATTTTTGATGCGTGCACTGACCAGCAGTGCCCGAGTAGTTATGGATGATTAAGACAAATTCACACGGACTGCTGAGTCCTGTGGAGGAAAAGGGCAGGACACTCTCTCTAGGGGAGAGTGCTGTGTACCTTTTGCCTGGACAGGCTTTTATTTATTTTTTGTGTGTGTGCAGACATTCAGGTACAAGCTTATTAATCATGGATAGACAGTAAACAGTAGATAGTATACAAAAAACCACTAGGGCTTGTTCTTAAATCAAGGTCTATCAACTAAAAGGTTATAAAACTATGGAAAAATAAAAACATTTAACTAAAAGCATTCTTAGCAGAGCAGATCATACAGGTTTGTTAAGAATTCTCTTTCTTGCCAGATTACCCAGGCCTTGTGCTAGCTGGTGAAAGGTTTCACCATTTTTTCTGTCACAGGTATTCAGGCTTAAGTGGATTAGAGCCAGGAAGTGCTTCTCCCAGAGGACATGGGGACTGGGCTATGTTAGAGCTATGGGGGGAGGGGGGGTGGTTGAGGGTCTATCATTCCTTCCTTGTCACAGTCCCTCCCCCGAGTCCTGCCATGATGGCCTCCCAAGTGATGGAGTCTGGCTTAGGTTGCCCCCCAGGGGGTCTTACCCATCATTGACAATGACCATGCTTTGGGGGCAGGGAAATGAAGCAGGGGCAGCATGTGCTGCCAGAGATAAGCCTTGTCTCCTCAGTGGCTCACATTCTGCAGGTCACACACTCAGCCTTAAACAGTTGCAATTCCTGAAACCAGGCAGAGCAGTTCTCAACAGATTTTATCAAATGTGTTTTCTGCATCTATTGATATAACCATGTGGTTTTTCTATCTCTCCCTTTTTTATATGGTGAATCACATTTATTGATTTGTGAATGTAGTACCAACCTTGCATTCCCAGAATAAATTCCACTTGATCATGGCATATATTTTTGATGCATTGCTGTATTTAGTTTTCTACTCTTTTAGAACATTTAACATTTGTTAATAATATCAACCACATATAAAATGTCTCTATGATTGTGAGTGAAGACTAGAATTCACCCTTATACATAGAAAGACCCAGTTCATAAATGTGACTGTAAGTGAAAAATTGTTCTCATGGGGAGTTGAAAAATCATTTGTTACTTAACATGCACTAGGCAAGTCTTAAGCATTTGATTATTTATTTATTTATTTTTTATATGTACTAAATTATATCTAATCAACTATGTACAAATATTTGAATCCCTTTTACATCTTTTCTAGATAGTGAACAAAATAACACAAAAAACTTGCATCCAATATCGGAGTAATAACAATTCATTTAAAATGTTACATTTTTATGCATCTTAGAAACTTATTTTATTTGTCAAATATAGATTAACCTTGTTCATGTATCAACTCAATCACTTTATCAATGGGTATTTATTGAGAACTTAATCTCTATTTGCCATAAGCTAATAATAAAATGAAATGCACTGATTCACTTTAGAGTGCATTCAAATTATAAAAATAAAATGTGTTTTATAAGTGTACTTATAAACACAATACACATATTATGCACTTTATTTTTCTAGGAAAAAGTAAAATAAGACTATGTAAAGAAGACGACATCTGCAAAGCTTTAAATGAGGATACAAATGTGAGAAATAATCAAGGAAGATAATTAACTACATAATAAATGTCTTTCTGTTTCTGGACATAGTAAAGAAAGCCTACTGTTTTTGTTTTTGTTTTTTTGTTTGTTTTTCCAGTGAGATCTCTCATAATACGTCGCAATCCTTGTTTTGTCTCTAAAATCTCCATCTTTCTCCTGTTTTTTAGCATATAAATCATTTTTCTGCTTCAGAATTTTGGATTATCTATTTGGAACACATCCTTTTTCCTCTAGCCAATAGAACAAAGATATTCCAGACAAAGAAGAATATGAACATTATCGTAGAATAAAAAATAATAAAACATGCTTATTTGTAATGCAGTTTATACTATTTTTACCTGCTTTGTAGCACACATTGACTTCTGATATGTATTAATTTAATAAGAATGCTAAAAAGACAAACCTTTTATTAACTATTGACTCAGTATAATATGAAGTTTAAACATTAAAAACTTCAATACTTACACTTCCCAAAATCTGTATGTTTGTCAAACAGAGCTCATCTTTGTCTTTTCCATATATTTCCATTGTTAGTACAGTTTCAGAGTAACTTAAATGCATTATCTTCATGTGTAATCAAGTTACTGTAAAAGATACCTTTTACACAATAAAATGCTTGGATTGCAAAACCACATACTTGAATATTTAATAGGTCACAAAATAGATGGTGATTGAAATTATTGAATCTTTTCTGGTGAGCAAAACATTAAAATAATAAATAGAAACTTCTGGGGGAATTTAGCTCAAGTGGTCATTCAAAAGAAACTCAAACTTAGCTGTTTATATGTTCAAAAATGATGTACATTTTTAAACTAAGCATCTAATATCAAGATTATAGAAAGAGCCCTCGCTGGTGTAGCTCAGTGGATTGAGCGCCGGCCTGCGAACCACACGATCACGGTTCAATTCCCAGTCAGGGCACATGCCTGGGTTGCAGGCCAGTTCCCGGTTCCCGGTTCCCAGCAGCAGACACATGAGAGGCAACCATACATTGATATTTCTCTCCCTCTCTCCTTCCCTCCCCCTCTAAAGATAAATAAATAAAATCTTTAAAAAAATAAATTTCCCATTTGATGTTTTTTTAAAAAGATTATAGAAAGAAAGGGAATAAAGTAGAATGTATAAAAATGGGAATACAGATACAAATTTTGATGATAAATTAATAAAATATAAGAAAAAATGAAGGCTTAACAGAACCAAATGAAATTTTTTCATTGAAATAATAATAGTCAGACAACAGGTCAATCTAAACAATAAGAAAAAATGACCAATATTAGGAATGAAATAGGACCTAAATAGAAATATTAGAAAATTATTTTTATTAAATAGAAATATTAAAATACTATGTTTCTTACAATATATACACTGTACATCAGATGCATTAGAAGTTAAAACAATGTGTAACATAAATCAAAAACTCAGGAGGTTTGGAAAAGGTATATTTGGTTTCAAAGGTTCTATTAAATAAAAGCAAAATAGAAAAGTATAAATATATGTTAAAAAGCTGATTAATAATACTAAGGTACTGTAATAATAAATTATTTCCATGTTAAAAAACAGGTAACATTGGAAAATTAGTGATCATGTACAGATTGTAAAAATTGTCAGTACCTATATCATCAGGAGATTAATAGTATTGCAGATATGGAAAAAACTTTTGAGAGTCAACAGATAAATAAATGGAGAAATTCAATTGAATAAAAAAGTCAATAATTAATAAACTGAAGTTTTAAAGAGAGAAATTAAAGTGAGTAACAAGCATAGTATTTGAAAAGATAACCAGTCTCAGTAGTTTATAGGCTAAAAAAATTACACCTGTCTAGTTGGTAAAATTTGAAAAGATAGGTAATGGATATTTAGTGTGGCTGTAGAAATGGGAAAACGGGATTTTTTTTTCACCATGGATGAAGACACAAAATCTTCACCCTTCTGTACACAGAGCACTATAAAATTAAGTGTACTTAAAGCACGTCAAACTCACTCCTGGATATTGCAGCAAATGCAAACTCTCGCATAAATCCACAAGCATACGGATTTTATGGTGGCTCTGTTTGTGATAGCATAAACCTCCAGGCAATGTTTCAGAATGCCAAACAAATATATTATGTACTATTAAGCATATTTCAGTGTTCAGATTCAATTTTTTATTCTTCTTAAGTTGAATAGAGATGTCTTCTTTCGTAGGTGTTAACCTTGCTTTTCTACATATTTACATATGAATTCACATACAAATGGGTTTTTAGGTTGTTCACAATTCAATCAATGGACACTTAAAAGTATTTAAGATGTAAATACTGATTGGAAATACTGAAAACTGATTGGAACAGTTTTCTTGCTTGACCTTTCAATTTTCTACTGATGAAACACTGATTACCTAAGTGCTTACACAAAAAAGATTGCCACATATAATGCTTTATGAAATCATACTCTACATTTTATTTTGTCTTTATTTTCATTTATATCTGCTTACCTGAAATTTTTCTTAATTTTTATGAATGCTGAATAATTTTTTATGACTCTGTGTCTATAGCCATTTTAGTAATAGTTGTTTAACCTTTTACTTCTTATACCCTTAATCTATTATTATTCACTTTTAAACTTCATTGTAAATATATGTTATGCGTGGCTTACTCATCCTAAAATTTTTCAAATGATCAATATTTTGAAATTGGCAATGTTACATAATGTCATTGGTAAGGTACTTAATACAGCAACTTTCACAGGTAACCACACCTACACTCTTTTTTAAAGATTTTATTTATTTATCTTTAGAGGGGAAGGGAAGGAGAGAAGGAGAGAAATATCAATGTATGGTTGCTTCTCATGAGTCCCCTGCTAGGAACTGGTCTGCAACCTAGGCATGTGCCCTGACTGGGAATCGAACCGCGATCGTGTGGTTCACAGGCCTTTGCTCAATCCATTGAGCTACACCATCCAGGCACACCTACACTCTTAATTAAAATTAGACAACCTAGGGTATAATTCCAGAAGTGGAATTCCTGGATCAAAACATAGTTTCTTTTTAGTTTTTTGAGGAAATTCCATATTGTTCCACAGTGGCTGCACCAGTCTGCATTCCTACCAACAATGTGCTAGGGTTCCTTTTTCTCCACAATCTCACCAGCATTTGTTGTTTGTTGATTTGTTAATGATGGCCATTCTGACCATTGTGAAGTGGTATCTCATTGTAGTTTTAATTTGCAGCTCTCATTATAACATCACAATGAGATATTATACACTAAGAATCCTGAAACACCAACTCAAAAGAACTTATGCATCATCCCGATGTTCATAGCAGTATTATTCACAATAGCCAAGAGCTGGAAAAGGCCTAAGTGCCCATCAGTGAATGAATGGATCAAACACCTGTGTTACATTTACACAATGAAATACTATGCAACAGAGAGAAAGAAGGAGCTCCTACTTTTCTGACAGCATGGATGGAACAGAAGAGCAGTATGCTAAGTGAAGTAAGCTAGGTGGTGAAAAAGAAATACCATCTGATCTCACATATAAGTGGAACCTAATCAACAAAACAAACAAGCAACCAAAATATACCCAGAGACATGGAAATAAAGGACAAACAAACAGTGACCAGAGGGGAGTGGGGAGGAGAATAAGAGGAGAAAGAAGGGGAAGGGTCTTCAAGGAACATGTATAAAAGACACATGGACAAAGACAATCAGGAGGGAGGATTGAATGTGGGAGGTGGGTGTGGGTGGGGCAGAAGAGAGTATTGTGGGGAAAATAAGAACAACTGTACTTGAACGGCAATAAAAAAAAAGAAAAAACAATCTTGGTAAGTGAAGGCACAACAGGAATTAGACTGACGTTTCTGGGCCATTATTTCTGGTTTCTGACTGTGTTTGTTGTGTGTGTACAGTTTTTGTTGTCTGGGAAACCTATAATAAAGAAATTAACAGCCCTGGCTGGTGTAGCTCAGTGGATTGAGCGTGGGCCTGCGAACCAGACAATCGCGGTTTGATTCCCGGTCAGAGCACATGCCTGGGTTGCAGGCCGGTTCCTTGCAGGCTAACTACCAGCAGGGGATGCACAAAAGGCAACCATACATTGATATTTCTCTCTCTCTCTCCTTCCCCTCTAAAGATAAATAAATAAATAAATAAATAAATAAATAAATAAATAAAATCTTTAAAAAAATAAACAACTAGGGATTATTTATAAAAAAATAATAAAAAAATAAAGAAATTAACAATTATTGATACTATGACACCCCTTCATATTCTGTACTTCTATATTATACATGACTAATTTTTTTTAATTTTATTTATTTATTTTTAGACAGATTGGAAGGGAGGGAGAAACAGAGGAAGAGAAACATCAATGTGTGGTTGCCTCTCAGGTGGCCCCCATTGGGGATCTAGCCCGCAACTCAGGCATGTGCCCTGATTGGAAATTGAACCAATGACCCTTTTGTTCACAGCCCATGCTCACTCCACTGAGCCACACCAGTCACAGACATATGAGTCAAGTTTAAGTGATATAAAGTTATTGCCAGTGAATTCATGATTTTTTGCATAAAAGTTTCATATTATTTTTCTATAATTCTATTTGGTATTCACATGGAAGTAATCTAAAGTTTGTCTTCAGTAGTCAGCTGTGTTTCATTTCATCGACTGGTGACACAATGGAGGTTAAGAAGTGTTTAGAATGGAATCAATCACCCCTGACTTGTTATTATCTGTAAGAGAAGATTGGAGCCACACTAACCTATATATATAGCTGGTATGTGGTTTCTGCAACAATATCCTATTTTCATAATCTCATGCTCAATTTGCTGTAGATATTTAAAAGAGAAAATTAGTCCCACTCTAGTTGATCTGCATTCTCATCAATACATGGGACAATTCCACATGGGCTCATACTTGGCCTTTTCCATTATGCCAATTTCATGCCCTTTTAAAAATCTGGTTTCTAAATGTGCTTTATGATAATACAGCTATGCCAATGGTGTTCTCATTTAGTGCACTGATGATAAAGGTCATGCATCCTCTCCAAGGAACCCTAAAGGACTAAATGTGACTTCAGAGCCCAGGAATATTTTAGCTACTGAAAGTAAAATAACCCCTTTAATAAAATATTCACGGCTTAAGAATATGTGAAAGTTTTGGAAAAAAACGTTCTGTTTAATTGACCATATAAAGTCTCTACTTGAACTCTGTTGCCCTATTTTATGGGTGTTTGTGTCTTTACAGTTTTCAGAGAAGTTCTTTAAGAAAAATCAATGCATACAAAGAAAGAGTATTGAGATTTTTGCATTTGCAACTCAGTAAATACACTAACAGCTAAATGGCAGCCAAAACTTGTAATAGCTGTGGAGATATTGACATATTTCCATTCATATGGCATATGGGCACACAGCATAGATGACTAAATAACAAAAAACAACCCACAATGAACAGGTACACTATAATGTGTGTGTTATGCATATCAACAAAATGGGATATTAAGGGATGATTGAGACAGTCCTCTATAAAGAGAAAATAAGCATCTTAATTAAAAGTGATGAATTTTAAAAATATATATATTTCCAACAAATGTCTTGGTCAATTTTCCCTACCATATTCTTTTACTAGACAGTAGTTTAAAATATGTAAGTCCCTATAGCAAGTTTGGAATTATTACTTCTGATATATTCGTGTGGCTAAAAGGTGTTATAAATTGAATGACAAGTCATTAACTCTAAAATTCCAGAGATGTGATAATCATTAAATCTAATATGAAAACTAGAGGAAAAAAGAGAATGCCCTGCAGGTAGAACTTGAAATGAGCAAAAAATATTAACATTTAACATATAACATATAACACTTCACATATAACATTTAAGTAGACCAAAAATTACCAATACCTACAAGATGATGTGATTATCATGAACTAAGCTACTGGGGGCTACCCAAACTGGTAGAGTATGAAATATGTCCACTGAACATTGAATATTCATGATTCTATCAAAAACCTTAAATTCAATTCACGACAGTCCTATAAGCCTAACTTTAATCAAACTGTATCATTTCAAAGAATAAATTGGAAGATACTAGGAAATTTTCAGAGATGAATGGGAAAATATATACTTTTAGTTACTTTAAGTACTTTTACCATCCAGATTTATTTATGTTATGGCCTGCAGCAAAACAGCCAAATTAAGACTAGTAAGCAGTGAAAGATTTGATTCAGTATTTGAAACCAATTTCCCTTATTGGAGCCACTAGCAAAATCTTTAAAATCAGATTCTCAAGACCAGGTTATTTGTTTGCCATGGATTCAGGTGAGAAGATGTGGTAAATAGTATGATGATCACCATAATTTTTCTTACTCTAGGAATGTAAAATGATAAAAGGTATTTTTAGTAGAATTATCTATTTCTATAATAACTTGTGGAGTGCTAAGTCAGCTATTTTTTCTTTTTTTAAATAACTGTTCAGTTGTCCTTTTTCCCCATTGCTTACCCATACTCCACCTCCCCTCCCACAGTCAATCCCCGTCATTGTCTGCATCCATGATTCCTCTATTTGTCTTCCTTTGCTTGTTTCTTTCCTCCATTATCACCCTCCCTCCACCTCTCTGGTCACTATTGTTTTGTTGTTTATTTCCATGTCTCAGTTCTATTTTGCTCATTGGTTGATTTTGTTGATTAGGTTCCTCTTATCCGTGAGACCATATGGTATTTGCCTTTCACTGCCTGGCTTATTTCATTTAGCATAATGATCTCCAGTTCCATCCGTGCTGTCATGAAAGGTAGGAGTTCCTCCTTCTGCTGCATAGTATTCCATTGTGTAAACAGTTTTTTGATCCACTCATTTACTGATGACCATTAGGCTATTTCTAGCTCTTGGCTGTTGAAAATAGTGCTGCTATGAACACTGAGGTCCATAGGTTCTTTTGAACTGGTAATTCAGTATTCTTAGGGTATAGTCCCAGCAGTGTGATTGCTGGGTCAAAAGGCAGTAACATTTTTAGTTTTCTGATGAAATTCCATACTGTTTTCCAAAGTGGCTGCACCAGTCTGCATTCCCACCAACAGTGCACTAGGGTTCCCTTTTCTCCACAACCTAGCCACTGCTTGATATTTGTTGATTTATTAATGATGGCCACTCTGACCGGTATTATTGTGGTTTTAATCTGCATCTCTCTGATGGCTAATGATGCTGAGCATTCACTCATAGGTCTCTGGGCCCTCTGTATGTCCTCCTTGGAGAAGTGTCTGTTTAGGTCTGTTACCCATTTTTTAATTGGATTGCTTGTCTTCCTGATGTGGAATCACATGAGTTCTTTATATATTTTGGAGATCAAACCCTGTTGTGAGGTATCATTGACACATATGTTTTCCCACAAGGTTGGTTCCCTTTGCATTTTGTTGATGTTTTCTTTAGCCATGCAGAAGCTTTTTAGTTTGATGTAGTCCCATTTGTTTATTCTTTCCTTTATGACCCTTGCCCTAGGGAATGTGCGAGTAAAAATATTACTGTGTCATATATTTGAAGTTTTTCTGCCTGTTTTCTTCTAGGACCTTTATGGTATCATGAGTTATATTTAAGTCTTTTATCCATCTTGAATTTATTTAAATATATATATTATTAATATATATTAAATAAAGTATGTTTTATTTATGCATTATATTTTGCTTTCTTTATATCTTCATAAAAGGAAGCAAATTTTTCTAAATAAAAACATGTAACAGTGAATTCAATGCAGTTTACTTTCTAATAATTCTGAATGAAATAACATCTGGAAAAAGTAAAATAAAATAAGTAGAGAAAATAACTATTAGAGATAACTTCACAGTAAATTTGGTATGTCATTTATTCACAGATGTGTATAAGAAATTACAATATTTTGTTTGTTGAAGATAATTTCTGAATACTGCCACCTGGATTGAAGACAGAGTAGATTTTCCTGAGGAAACAGATCTGAAGAATTAACCAGGAAGCAATGAGGGAAAGGTGGAGGAGAGAGTTAGGGAGGGCAAGGGCTTTTCAGGCAGGGGCAATGGTATGTAAGAGCTTCCTTTTTGGCGAGGGTATGGTAAGATGGGGAACTGAATGATTTGCAGTTAGAAAAGTACACAAATCAAAGAAAAGACAGAAAAGAAACATATCAGTCAAAAGAAGTACAACACTAAGGGAATACTATAACTTGGTCAGCCTTTTAACTATTACTCTAATTAAAATTAGCATCAGAAGTATTTGTCCATTTCTTTGAGTAAGATTACTCTTTTTACAAAATCCATTATTAATTAAACAGGAATATTCTAGATACAATGGAGTCTGATTAGATGATGATCAAAAGTGAGATCAATTGTCTTGTATAATGGAGGAATGGAGATGGGAGAGATAGGCAAAATATTTAAGCTATAAAATTGCCAAGAGATGGAATAGCTTTTTCTATTTCCAAATTTAAAACATGTTCTTTCAAAATTTTCTCAACTTTGTACTGAAACCTCTTTTTTAAAATTACAGTTTACTTTCAACATTGCTTTGTATTGGTTTCAGGTGTATGGAACAGTGGCCAGATTAACACCAATTTTTCAAGGCAGTATTAAGTAAGGCTGACCACAGCTGTAATCTATAGTTTCCATGGAAACAGTAGTCCTAAACAAGTTCTGGTTTTTGTTGTCTGCAAGATAGGATGACCTATAATTGATATGCATCAACTCTAGGTGTGCTTATCCAGTTTCTGAACATTCCCCACATGTTGGAAAGGTCTATTTCAACAATCATCTTTTCATTGCAGTTACAAAAAGCACTGTTTGATGGCTGCCCTTGTTAGCTGTCTTGTAACCTTGCCTGTAGCCAGAAACACTGAATATTGATTATGATGAATTATTCAGAATTGTACCATACTGTGTTTGTATGTGTTGGGGACATCAAGGGGAATATATTCACTGATGGTGGTGGGTCTTCCCTGCTTCACTTGAATTGATTCACTCACTCAGTGAATAACAGCAGAATGGACACTCTGAAAGCAGCAGGGCAGGCCAGAACTGGAAGGAGTAAGTTTCAAAGTTTTCCCTTCCTATGAGGAAAACAAAGAAGAGTTTAGCGGGGGTTACTAGAATTAATATTGTCTCTTATGGGAGTCAGTTGATTTAGAAAACCAACCTACCATCTCCTGTACATCACTTTGATTACATATCATCTGCAATTATTTACCTGGCTTGCCTCTGTTTACGGTTTCATTCAACAATGGTTTTATACTACTATTGATTCCTCATAGGGCTAGTTGGATTCTCAGATGTTGTCCCTATGGTACAACCTTCAAAATACACCAGCTATGTTGCTTTCCATCATTTGCTCCAGATGTTTGGTTAAACATTATTTCTGGGTGTGTCTGTGAGGGTGTTTCTAGATGAGATTACTATATAAATAGTTGGACTCCGTAAAGCAGTTTGGCCTTCCTGAAGTTAGTGTTTGTTATTCAGTATATTTACGGCCTGGATAGAACAAAATACAGAAAGAGGAAGAATTGTTTCCTTCTGCTTGCTCTCTTGAGCTGGAAAATTGAACTTTTCCCCCTGAGAGTAGGATTTACACTATTGGCTTTCCTGGTTCTCAGGATTTCAGACTCAAACTGAATTTCATCCCTGGCTTTCCTGGGTCTCCAATTGGCAGAATGAAAACTGTGGGACTCCTCAGTCTCTGTAATGGTGAACCTCAATTTCTTAGAATAAATTTATCCTCATCAATCAGTCCAGAGCAAGGTTGATAATCAGAGAAGAAACCAAGAATTCGTGTAACATTAGTCATGTGGAAGCAGAGAACAAATGACGGAAAGGCACATATGAAGGTTTGCATTTCAAAGGTATTAGAGACAACACTGGGAAAATTCAACTAGTCTAATGGGGAAACAGTGATATATAAACACCGCTAAGTGAGACTGGAATGTGTGTATAGATGCATTCTATTGGTTCCGGTTTTGTTCCTCTGGAAAAATCCTAAGATAGTTCATTATCAGAATACAAAAAGTAAATTAATTAATAAACAAAATACAAACTATTTTTATAAACCATGATCAAAATTTGTATACCCAGAGACAGATCTGAGCAATACCAACTCTACCCTTTTGTTTACTATAACCATTTTTATTGATACCATACAAAATGTTCACAAAAATTTGTGATTTAAAACAGCAAACATTGACTATTTTACTTTTCCATAGATCAGAACTGTGACATATCTCACTGGGATAAAATTAGGCGTCATCAAGGCTATGTCGTTTTCTGAAGACTCTAAAAGATCCATTTCCTTGATTATTCTAGATTGTAGAGGCTCAATGTATTCCTTGGTTTGTTGTTTCTTCTTCATCTTTAAAGCCAGAATCACAAGTTGAGTTCTTCTAAGCATGCCATTTAAATGACTCTGCTTCTCTATTAAAGTGCCAATGACATATTTCACAGATATAGCACAAACATTTTAAAAAAATTATATGGAACCATAAGTGATCCCAATGAGCTGAAGCAATTTCGAGAAAGAAAAATGGAGTAGGAGGGATCATACTACCTGATATAAAACTGCATTCCAAGGCCACTGTAATCAAAACAGCCTGGTACTGGCATAAGAATAGACACATAGACCAATGGAACAGAACAGAGAGCTCAGAAATAAACCCAAGTCTCTATGGTCAATTCATATTTGACAAAGAGAGCAGCAGCATAAAATGGAATAAAAATAGTCTTTTCAATAAATGGTGTCAGGAGAACTGGACAACTACATGCAAAAAAATGAAACTTGATAAGCAACTTACACCACATACAAAAATAAATTCAAGGTGGATAAAAGACTTAAATATAAGTCATAACACCATAAAAGTTCTAGAGGAAAACATAGGCAGGAAAAATCTCAGACATTCCACACAGCAAAATTTTCATCGGTATGTCCTCTAGAGCAAGGGACATAAAGGAAAGAATAAACAAATGGTACCTCATCAAATTAAAAAGCTTCTATATGGCTAAAGAAAACAGCATTAAAATGAAAAGAGAACCAACTATATGGGAAAACGTATTTGTCAATGATACCTCTGACAAGGGTTTGCTCTCCAAAATATATAAAGAACTGACACAAGCTCGCTTCAGAAAGATACAAAATAAATAAATAAAAACTGGGCAAAATACTTGAACAGACACTTCTCCATGGAGGACATACAGAGGGCACAGAGACATGTGAAAAGATGCTCAGCATCATTACCCATCAGAGCGATGCAAATTAAAACCACAAAAAGATATCTTTTCACACCAGTGAGACTGGCCATCATATACAAATCAACAAACAAGTGTTGGAGAGGATGTAGAGAAAAGGGAACCCTAGTGCACTGTTGGTGGGAATGCAGACTGGTGCAGCCACTGTGGAAAACAGTATTAAATTTTGTCAAAAAATTTAAAAAAAATTGTAAAAAACAGTATTCCAGCAACTCCACTGCTAGGATTATATCCTAAGAATCCTGAAATACCAATCCAAAAGAACCTATGCACTCTAATGTTTGTAGCAGCACAATTTACAATAGCCAAGTGGTGGAAGCAACCTAAGTGCCCATCAGTAAAAGAATGGATCAAAAAACTATGGTACACATACACAATGAATAGTATGTAGCTGAAAAAAATAAGGAGCTGCTACTCTTTGTATACAACAGCATGTATGGAACTGGAGAGCATTATGCTAAGCGAAATAAGCCAGGCAGTGAGGGACAAATACCATATGATCTCACCTTTAACTAGAACCCAATCAACAAAACAAACAAGCAAGCAAAATATAACCAGAGACTTTGAAAGTAAGAAGAAACTGGCAGTAACCAGAGGGAAGGTGGGAGGGGATAATGGGGGGGAAAGGGGAAAGGGTTTTCAGGAACAACTGTAAAGGACACATGGACAAACCCAAGGGGGTGGGTGGAAACAAGGGAGGGATGTGGGAATGGCTGGAGTTGGGGGGGATGCAGATAACTGTAATAGAACAACAATAAAATAATTTTAAAAAAAGAAAGGATAAGTGTTGATGAAGATGTGGAAAGAAGGGAACTCCTATACACTGTTGGTTACAAATGAAATTAGTACAGTATTATGGAAAATAGTATGTCAGTTTTTCAGGGTTAAAAATAGAAGTACCATATGATTGAGCATTTCCACTTCTGTGTACATATCTCAATGAGATTTCTGTATAGCTATGTTCACTGTAGTATAATTCACAATAGCCAAGATATGAAATTAACCTATATGTCTTTCGATGGATGAGTGAATAAATAAAAGGCAGTATATACAAAAAATAAAAAGTAAAGAAAAATAAATAAGCCTGCTTCTGCCATCAGATCTCTTTCTCTATCCAGAGCCAGGAAAATTTCTTTGCTTTTAAAAGTTTGTGAGATTATATTTGGTTCGTCAGGATAATTCAAGATACTTTTCCCATCTCAATGTCCTTAATCTTAATCATCAGTACAGTCCTTTTAGCTTTGTAAGTAACATATTACAGATTCCAGGAATTAGCGCCTCATCCTTAGGGGGGCATCATTATTCCTACCACATGTATAAATTTCTTAACTCATAATTTGGTGAAATTCTAAATAAAATTAAGAACTAAAAATCTTTCAATGTCAGAACATATTGTGAATCATAAAATCATGATCCAGAAGATTATCATTGTCATCATAATCATCTACATTTATTGGGATCTTACAAAAGGCAATGATTTTATAAGAAGTGTAATTATAACATGTATCATTATAACCATTGTAATTCTCAAAATATCCTGTGAAGTTTGATACCATTATTAACTCCATTCATAGATGATTCTATAGTAGCATGGATGAGTAGCTAAATAAATTGTCGAGATCACAGAGTTTATTACATAAATATTCATACTGGATAAAATACTAGATTTTTCTAAAGGACATACGAGTTTGAAACTAGGAGCAAACTGAGTCCCTTTCCAGAGGAGACAAATCCACAATATAAGATGATTTATGTTCTGCTTTTGTTCCGGAGTGATCAAGTGCTTTTCTTTTTCTTTCTACTAGCAACTTCCTTGACTTTTAAACCTATTTTTCCTTTCTCCATCTCAAAGAAGGAAAAATTCACATAAAGAATAAGTATAAAGCAAGAATTTCTCATGAGTATGCACCAAGGCTCTATGTCTCAAAGGGTTCTCGCACAGTCAGGATTTACACTGAAGAAAGTAAATCATAATGGCAACTACAATGTGATAATCTGTTCTAGTTAGTTCCTAAAGGTGGTATGTATTCAGATCTTATGAATAAAATAAAATTATACATTAAGAATATATTAAAATTATTAAGGTCTATGTTATATACAAACTTTTAAACCATTCATTTAATGATAAAATGCATGTTTAACAGACAAAATTGATCAATATTCAGTGTTTTCTTTAATTCCTTTCATTTCTCATAGTTGTTGATGAAATATTATTGCTAAATGTACTTGAAGAAATATGATAGCATTGTCCTGTTTGGACAAATGTCTATTATGGAATTTCTACAGATGTGGGTGATCTTCTCAATCCTAAACGTCTGTGTGGACAAGACTATTTCTGATGTCAAGTTTAGGTTTGCACTAAGTATAGATGATGCTCTCACTCTTATGCCAAATTCTCCCTATCTTCAACTTCAGTTCATTTAAGGAGCTAATCACTGCCATTTCTGTCACTGCTGAACAGGTGTCTGAATAAAGGCTGTGGGGTAATGTGGGTACAATTACACCCAATCAGTATAACACAGTTAGTGGTAGAAACAAGGCAGTCTTTGAACAAGATGCTATTAAATACTTCTTTTCAAATAACATAAGCATCCTAAATATAATGAAGAGTACAACACACCCTTATTTTTGTCATGTGTTAAGAACTTCCATCAGTCAGTTTCATTACAAACATATTTATTGCATAAATATATGCTTCAAAAATTATTGATTCTTAAAATAATTTAATATAAAACAAACAACAGTCTTATAATAAACACTGGATAATAACAGTTAATGTGAATACTAACAGAATGCAATAGGTATGTACATTTAAAAACAAAATATGTAAACTGAATATATAATATATTATAAATAATACTATAAAATAGAAGAGTGTAGAATACATTAAAACATAATTCTAATCTGTGAAATTACTTGGAGTGCTAAATTCAAAAATTAAGTAACATAATCTTCAATAACTCTAGGTTTTAGTTAATTTTATTTAGATAATACATCTTCAAAGGAAAAGGACATTTCACAGCTTGTGGGGATAAACTGAAGGTAGCTTGTGAACCAGCCACTTCAAAATTTAACAAGAGCAGATAACAAGAAAATGCAAGAGCAAGATCATGTTGACAAATTCTTCTTCAATCTAGTCACATGTAATAATATTAACAAATATGAGCAGCAAGAGAAAGTATAGTAGAGAAGTGAAATACCCAAGACATTTTGCTTTTTGTAATTGACTTCAAAGCAAAACATTTTCCAGAATTCTTCATAAAGACAATTTTTACCAGTGTTGATATGGGGTCTTTATCATTGTTCATTACTATTAAATGCAAAGAAAAACCTAAAAACTTGATGGCAGCACCTATATCACCAGTGTCCAGTATTGGAACAGGAGTTAGAATGATTGGTGTCTCACTAACACATTTGAAGGTGACCATCATGAATATTACAAATGTTTATCATAGTGCCCATAGGCACAATCCATTAGGAAATAGTAAATAAATAGAGACTTCAAACTGAATTACTAAAATTGTAATTTAGCCATAGTAGTTAAAAATGAATAACTTCACAAATTTAGTCTCAATGCTGTTTATTATGAACAGTTATCTTCACCCTATGTTTGGGTATTTAGCCATTTCTACAAATAATAAACTACTCAAGGCAAACATGAGTTTTATTTGTATACAGGTATCCAGCTTACTCTTAAAAATTAAGGTGATCTCCACAAGAGATTCTTCTGGAACAGAGCAGAGTATGAATGTAACTCAGAGAAGAGACAGACTGTAAGCACCTAGGGTCTGTTTATTATTGCCAGTTATTTATAGCAATGAGGGAAGCGTTCAGGAAGATGACTCTTTAGAGAAGAAGGAAGGAAGGAAGGAAGGAAGGAAGGAAGGAAGGAAGGAAGGAAGGAAGGAAGGAAGGAAGGAAGGAAGGAAGGAAGGAAGGAAGGAAGGGAGGAAGGGAGAGGGAGAGAAAGGTGGAGATAAGCCGCTATTTCCTGGATGATATCTCCCTCTGACTCCTGCAGTACTTACTAAAGTCTTCTTGTATCATTTTTTTTCTTTTTTCCTTATATCATTTAAACACTATATTGTTTATAAAACTCTGCTAATTAGATGGCTAGACCTAGTTCCTGGCATGGATATCAATAATGTAACACATTGCTGCTGTTCACTGTCAGCGGTTTTGTAAGGAGATGGAAATTCACAGACACTCAGTGGAGCAGTTAGGTTGGCCAGCTCTTTTGCAAAACTGCTCGGCAGTATGCAGCATAATTTTAAACACTCACACATTTTGATCTAACCATTCCACCCCCAGGGATTTATTCTACAATGATAATTAAGCAAATGTTGAGACACTAAAATGAAGAGGTTCACTGCAGTAGGACAGAAAGTAAAATAAGACCTTAGGTATATAATCAGAAGTGCACGCAAAGGAATCCTCTGCTGTTAAAATCACCTTCTATCTAAATATAGTGAGATAGGAAACACATAAACACAAAATCAGGTTAGAGATTATCATATGTAACCCCATTTCTGTAAATTCATATACGCACAATGCATACACATCACACATACACAAAAACACAATACATCGAGCCTTGATTTTCATGAATATGTTAATTTTTATATCATGGGTTATTTGCACTAATGCTATTCTCTTTTCTGTGATTCTCTTATATTTTTTAAACTATTCCTCACTTTAGAAAAATAATAAATATTCTGTCTAAAATACATTTAAATTATCTGATATTTAGTAAAGTTAAATATTATTTAAAATGTTGTTGACATATGTATTTCCTGGGTAAACTCTTTTGCCCATTTGCCTTTTATAAAGAAAAAAATTATCCTCACCAGAGAACAATTTGTCATTGCTTTTTAGAAAGGGGGGGGGAGAGAAAGGAAGAGAGAGAAACATCGATGTGAAAGAGAGAAACATGGATTAGTTACCTGTCCTAGGTTCCTGGACCAGGGACTGTACCACAACCTAGGTATATTCGTTGACAGGGAATTAAACCTGCAACATTTCCCCAGTGCATGGGACAATACTCCAACCAACTGAGGCACACTGGCCAGGGCCCCATTTGCCTTTTGATATTATCTATATTTTTATTGACTTATAAATAATGTTCTTTTATTAAAGATGTCAATGATGCCCTGGCTGGTGTAGCTCAGTGGATTGAGCGCCGGCCTGCGAACCAGACGATCGCGGTTCGATTCCCAGTCAGGGCACATGTCTGGGTTGCAGGCCAGTTCCTGGCAGGGGCCAGTTCCCAGCAGGGGCTGCACAAGAAGCAACCATACATTGATATTTCTCTTCCTCTCTCCTTCTCTTCCCCTCTAAAGATAAATAAATAAATTTTTAAAAAAAGATGTCAATGATTAATTTGAATGTCATAAAACAAAGTTATACCACATTTTAATGTATTGTTTGACATTCTTTAAGGCACGTCTCCCACACTGAACTTTTACTTAAACATATTGTAAATGTTATTACTTTCTTGCTTCAAAGATCTTGACTTCATGACATAAATAGAAAGTCTTCATTTCATTGTTGTTGGTAATTTATAATTGTTTTTCCTAGAATGTTTGTGATTTTTTCTAATTTAAATTAGAAATTTAATTGTAAATTTATTAGAACACCTATTTTTATTAAGGAATAATGTATATCCCTATAGTATACTTTATATATGCATGTATAATATAGTATGTATCATATTGCATTATGGTTAAAGTATATCATACATTATGAGTATATACCACTATCTTACTTTCAATTTTTCAAATGTATACCAACATATGCACATGTTTTTTACATTTGAAAGTTTACTACTGACTTGAATTTCTGTTCCTTACATACTAAATTTACATATGTTTGACTTCTCAAAAATTTATTCTAATATCTCTTGCTTTATTTTTTATTTATTATTATTTTTATTGTTGTTCCATTACAGTAGTCCCACATTTTTCCCCTTTGCTCTCTCTTTCCCACCTTCCCTTGCTCCCATGCCCCCACAGTCAATCCCCACCTCGTTGTCTATGCCCATGGATCCTCTATATATGTTCGTTAACTTCCCCCTTCTCCTTCTTTCTTCCCCTGTTATCCCCCTCCTTCATCTCCTCTGGTCACTGCCTGTTTGTCCTTTATTTCCATGACTCTCATTCTATTTTGTTCATGTGTTTATTTTGTTGATTAGGTTCTTCTTCTAGGTGGGATCATATGCTATTTGTCTTTTCCCACTGAGCTTACTTCACTTAGCATAATATTTTCCAGTTCCAGTCATGCCATTGGAAGACAAGGACTTCTTTCTTTCTTTCTGAGGCATAGAATTCCATTGTGTAAATGTACCACAGTATTTTGCTCCATTCATTTACTGAAGGGTGCCTAGGCTGTTAGCAGCACTTAACTGTTGTGAATAGCACTGCTATGAACCTAGGGGTGCATAGGTTCTTTTGAATTGGTGTTTCAGGATTTTTAAGATATAATCGTAGCAGTGGAATCACTGGATTAAAAGACAGTTTCATTTTTAGTTTTTTGAGGAAATTCTATACTCTTTACCACAGTGGCTGCACCAGTCTGCATTCCCACCAACAGTGCACTAGGGCTCCCTTTTCTCCACATCCTCTTCAACACTTGTTGTTTGTTGATTTGTTAATGATGGCCATTCTGACCAATGTGAATTGGTATTTCATTGTGGTTTTAATTTGCTTCTCTCTGATAGCTAGTGATGCTGAGCATTTTTTCATGTGTCTATGGGCCCCCTATACTGTGTACTCCTTGGAGAAGTGCCTGTTCAGGTCTTTTGCCCATTTTTTAATGGATTGCTTGTCTTCCTGGTGTTGAGTGGTATGGGTTCTTTATATACTTTGGAGATCGAACCCTTATCCAAGGTATCCTTGGCAAATATGTTTTTCCATATATTGGTTCTTTTTGCTTTTTGTTAATGTTTTCTTTAGCTATGCAGAAGCTTTTTAGTTTAATGTAGTCACATTTG
Organism: Sturnira hondurensis; assembly: GCF_014824575.4. Taxonomy (NCBI): domain Eukaryota; kingdom Metazoa; phylum Chordata; class Mammalia; order Chiroptera; family Phyllostomidae; genus Sturnira; species Sturnira hondurensis. Next base: position 5,153,124 of record NW_028074670.1, read on the forward strand.
TTTATTCTTTCCTTTATATTCCTTGCCCAAGGGGTTGTATTGGTGGAAATATTGCTGTGTGGTAAGTCTAAGATTTTCCTGCGTCTGTTTTCCTCTAGGACTTTTATGGTGTCACAACTTATATTTAAGATTTTTATCTATCTTGAGTTTATTTTGGTGTATGATAAAAGCTGGTGGTTGTGTTTCATTTTTTTACCTGTGCTTGTCCAGATATCCCAACACCATTTATTGAAGAGACTATTTTTACTCCATTTTTGTGTTCCTACCTCATTGATCAAATATTAATTGACTATAGAGGCAAGGGCTTATTTCTACGCTCTCTATTCTGTTCCATTGGTGTATGTGTCTGTTCTGATGCCAATACCAGACAGTTTTGATTACAGTGACCTTTTAGTATGGTTTGATATCAGATATTGTGATCCTTCCCAGTTTGTTCTTCTTTCTCAAAATTTCTGAGGTTATTTGGGGTCATTTATGATTCCATATAAATTTTTTTACTGTTTTATGTCTGTGAAATTTGTCATTGTTCTTTTGATAGGGATCACACTGAATCTATGGATTGCTTTGGATAGTATAGACACTTTAATGATGGTGATTCCCCAATCTATGGACATGGTATGTGCTTCCATTTATTTGTGTCTTCTTTAATTTCTTTCTTCAGTTGCTTTATTACTATCACAGTATTTAAATTAATAAATTTTATATTTAGCTTGAAATCTATAGAAAGATATTTTGTTTTTTATATATTCTTGGACATTCAATATTTCTCAGAAACAATAACATAAAAATTGAGGTGAAAAATCAGATCAGTGAAGTGACTTTTTTGGAACTATGTTATTTTTAATATAAATTTACAGAGACTAAGTATTATTAATTTCATAATAGCTCCTTATGTAAGAATTTTTTGCCATTCGTACTTAGTCTCCTGACATGTCCCTTAGTGGAGTTGTGCTTTTCTTGATAGAAGCACCTGCATGTGTTTACAGAGTTTTACTATACCTTTATCAATAGATATTGAATATATAGTCATTGTGGTTACTGAATTATAATTTATGCAATCAACTGGCTGGTTATTGTCATTGTGGGGAAAATTCATGGCAATAGTTACTCATCTGTAAAGTATCAGGATTAATGTGTAAGTAATTTAACTGGAATACACAGGCATTATGGCACTTTGACAGAAACTTAAAGATTGTGCCATGAGAGAGATATGCAGTAAAATGGTGGTGAGTTAGAGGCTAGTATTTGGTACCAGATAGGTAAGTAAAATGGTAAATAAATTAAAAAATGATAGCCTCAGATATAAAATCTGTATACATCTTTAAAAGGTACATTATAAATAGTTTTGTTTTAGTGGCAAGTGGAAAAATAAACAATTTCATATACAGATAGTAATACTACCATTAATAAATTATAGCGATACTTATGTGAAACATTACTGCAAAATTTATTGTAGCACAATCTACTAATAGTTCTGTATATTTTATATCATTCAATTTTCTCTATAACCTAGTGGGATATTTCAATTTCTGTAATATGAATATATAAGCTAAAGTTTAAAGTAATTAATACTGGCTCAACCTACATTTAAATTCCAGTAAGTTTGCCTCTAAAGCATATGTTCTCACCAGTGTTCACTAAATGGTTGTAGGAATAAATGTTAATATTACTCACAATCATTAGAATAAAAGGGGATTTTTTTCATCCTTTTACTTTTATATTTTGTCCAGTGCCTACATGAATGTGAACTTTGTTCTGGGGGGACAATTTTAATCGTGCTAAGCAAACAGCCTAATACTGAGGAAATATTAGTCCCTAAGTTTTATCATTGGTTTTGTAGATTTTCAGATTATCCCTCATCTCCCAGAAGGGCTCTAAAAGAGGGTGGGAAAAGAAAAAGAGTGGATGTATGTGGTGCGAGGAATGTGAAGGAATGAAGTCATTCAAAATCCTTCAGATCAGGCCAGAGAGAATGCAAAATAAGGAGGTTAAGGTAGGATACCCAATGGATATGCCCCTTGTAAAGATGCAGCTTCAAAAAACGTACTCAAATAATTAATACATTAATATTTCCTTGTATGTTCCGATTCTCTGAAAATTAAAAAAAATATTTGATGCTTCAAGAATTAACTCTCATGTGTTGGATTTAATAAGATAGCTCAAACATTAGCCCCACTTCCCTTTTTTAAGTCCCAAATCCTATATCCTTGAATTGTTTTCTAAGTTTCGAACAACTATCCTCTGATAATCTCCAACTCATTCTTACCATCGTAATGACAGCCTTAAAGATCAACTCTACTGTTTTTTTGCTTTTTGAAGTTTGCTTTTTGAAAAGTATGTTTTAAATTTATTTTTAAATTGTGGTTGTCATACAATATTATATGTTTAAAATTACAGCACAGTAATTAGACATCTGTATACTTCGAGAAGGGATTCCCCCTGATAGGTCTAGCACCCACCTGGCACCACACACATTATTACAATATTAGTATTATTTTTAATTCCTTTAAACTGGCCTTTTAAGTTATACTTTAATTGAGGAGTGTAGGTGGTGGGGATATGTATGTGTATCTGAGCTGTCTTTTTACTTGGCATTCCAATTTTAAGGTGGGAACATTGGTATATGACTTAATCTTTCATGAACACTTCACCCAGTGCATGTGTACAGATAAGTCCATAATTTGTTAACATATTATTGTATTTCTAAGCTAGTTATATGTACAGAATGGGGAAAAAGTAGGTTTACAGCTGTTTGTATAAAAATAATACAATAATTAATAAAACAATACAAGAATAAACTCTGCCTTTTGTGTACTCACTGAAATACTACAGCTTGTGAGAATAAAAAATAGTACAGCTGATTAGGAAGACCTAATAAAACCTTACAAAAGAAGACCTTACAATACTAAACATACATTTACCATATGATCCAAGGATCTTAATTCTTAGTATTTAACACAAGGAGTTGAAATGTTATATCCACACAAAACTTTCACATGATTTATAGCAGCGTCACTCATAATTGCTAAAACTTAAAAGTAACCAAGATGCCTTCTAATAGGGAATGAATATATAAACTGGTTTATCCCGATGATGAAATACTTGGTACTAGTGCTAAAAAGAAATTAATTATCAAGTTATAAGAATAACAAAAAACTAAGCCCTGGCTGGTGTAGCTCAGTGGATTGAGCGCGGACCTGCGAACCAGACGATCGCGGTTCAATTCCCAGTCAGGGCACATGCTTGGGTTGCAGGCCAGTTTCCGGCAGGGGTCAGTTCCCTGCAGGGGATGCACCAGAAGCAACCATACATTGATGTTTCCTTCCTCTCTCCTTCCCTTCCCCTCTAAAGATAAATAAAAAAAAAAAAGAATAACAAAAAACTTAAATGCATGTTACTAAATGAAATAAACTAATTTGAAATAGATACAAATTGCACATACAACATTCTAGAAAAGGCAAACTGTGTTGTCAATACAAAAGGTCTGTGGTACCCAGGGCCTGGGGAGGGAATGGATATTGGGAATGGATATCCTGCCTGGTTTCAGGAGCTGTAACCCCTCATGGCTAAGGCTGAGTGAGCAACCTTCTGACCATAAGCCACTAAGGAGACAAAGCTTATCTCCCTGGCAGGGGTGCTGCTTCTGCTCCTTTTACTTCATCTATAACTGCCCCCAGTGCTTAGTTAATTAGCCAATGATAGGTAAGATTCCCCAAGGGGGGAATGACTTAAGACAGGCATGATCACATGGAGGCCCCAAGGAAAGATTTGGGAGGCCACAGCAAAAGGGAATGACAGACCCTCACCCCTTGGTTTTGACATAGCCTGAGTCCTCATTCTGTCTGCAAGAAGTCTCCTAATCTCTTGTCTGCCTTACTACCCCTGGCTGACTTAAGCCTGAGACAATGCCTTAAATCTAAAACAATGCTGATGGTGGATATGGCCCTGTGCTAGAAAGAGCAGATTCCTTAGGGAAATCAGGCCTAAGAAAGAATATGTAAAATCCTGTGAAACCTGCTTTGTTTAGAATGCTTTCAATTAAATGAGGGTCCAAGTGAGAAGTGAATTTGTTCCTCAAAGTTTTATAGCTCTTTAGCTACCTGACCCTGACTCAAAATAGGCCCTCAGAGTTCTTTATCCATTGTTTAATCCTGATTGCCTGACAGTGAATAATGAGCTTTACCCGTATTTCTGTGTGAAATGAACCCAATAAAAACCCATTGAGGAAAAGGCTGTTGGCCCTTCTCCTTTGAGAGATTGGCCACCTTTCCTCCCCAAGCAGATCATGTCTTGGTAGAGTTATTCCTACCAAGAGTTATATCCATGGTGCCTGGAGGGAGGGGAGGGCGGGCACTGCAGGTGGAGCCCCTCCAAAGATAGAGGAGTAGGCAAGGCATAGGGAACATTTAAACCAATAAGAATACTATAAATGATATGTAATAATGGAGGTGTGTCATTATACATTTGTATAATGTACAGTTTGTACAGTCTACAAACCTATAGACTGTACAACACCAAGAGTGAATCCTAAGGTAAATTAAGGACTTGGGTGATTATGATGTGTCAATATAGGAAAATCCTTGGTCAAAAAAGTAAATAAATAAAATAAAGAACACCGTACTGGTATGCGATGTTGACAATGAAAAAAGCTATGCAAGTATGGGGGCAGAGTTTATATGGGAAATCTCTGTACCAGCCTTTCAATTTTGTATTAAACATAAAACTGCTCCAAATTTTTTTAAAAAGAAAGAAATATTATCCAATAACTATTGAAGATGGTACCATTACCTGTTTAGGTAAACCAGGCTCTTGTCTGACTTCTTATTATAAATAAATGTGCCATCTTGAGTAATTGGTCTCCCTCTCTTGTCTCTACTGTAAAGATACATTATTTGCAATTTAAATATTCACTAAATTTTTCAAATTACAGTAAAAAAGTTAATAAATTTACAGAGAAGTTTTTATTACTATCCTTTGAGTCTCAGAACTAACTTTGAAAAAATAATATTGTCTTCTTTAATTTATATGTGGGAAAACTGAAGTACCAAGAAGTCACAATAATTGTCTGTAGTTACAAACTCAGTAAGAGCAGAGAGAGAAATGAAACTATATTTTGAGCCCTCACTGGAACATCCCAGAGAAAGTTCTGAAACTAATTACTGTGACAGAGGAGTTGAATCCACAAGGCCATATCTCAGTTTTAGAGCTCAAAAAATGAAAAGCCCATAATGATGCTAGATGCTCTGTTCGTGCTAAGCTTGTTTTGTTTTTTTTGAAGGCATGTGTATATTACCCTTTCTATCACCTTGGAAGACTGATAATCTCTTTCCTTCAAATTGTCTTTTAGCAGGAAAAGATGGTTTCAAGGTCAAAACCATCTACAGTTTTAGTTAATACTTCTACAAATAGTTCTCAGGAAGAGTGTTTTTATCATAACTACAGTATCCATGAAATCACTGATAATTCTATTTACCTTATTCATAACTACTAGAGGGTCAAGTCAACCTGATCTTCCTACGTCAGTCTTAGATAATTAAATAAGTAAAAATTAGAAGGTTTTGAGTTTTTGTCATGCTAGATAATGAATGGTCTTATCAAATCATGTTTGGAAGAAAGAGAGAACGAATTAAGCACCTTGGAGTGACAATAATATTGGCATATATTTTTCACTTGTAAATACGAGTTGTGATTGTCAAATCATTTAGTCCTTCTGATAACCAAATAATGGCCAATTGGCACAATAGTCAACTGAAACAATAACTCAAAGCATCTATACAGGAAAGTCCACTTCACTGGAAAAGAAGAATAGACAAGGTGATTGATTTTTTACCATCATAATCCTCATTTATTTTGTCACAGGAGATACCTCTCTTGGGCACTTTTCTATTCACAGCCTACATGTGGTTGTTCTGTAAGGGTCCATGCTTAGGCCTCATTACATTTTATACACTTTCTGAAAGGGCTTTACCCGCATCGTGGTTTGAACTGTCACCTCATCCTGATGTTGCCTTCGTATTGTGATAAATGGGCACAGATCGCTTTCTCAGATTCTGACACTGATATCAAGGTGGGTATTGAGTAAATGCACCCGTAATGTTCATTATCAAATTTNCTGGAAAAGAAGAATAGACAAGGTGATTGATTTTTTACCATCATAATCCTCATTTATTTTGTCACAGGAGATACCTCTCTTGGGCACTTTTCTATTCACAGCCTACATGTGGTTGTTCTGTAAGGGTCCGTGCTTAGGCCTCATTACATTTTATACACTTTCTGAAAGGGCTTTACCCGCATCATGGTTTGAACTGTCACCTCATCCTGATGTTGCCTTCGTATTGTGATAAATGGGCACAGATCGCTTTCTCAGATTCTGACACTGGTATCAAGGTGGGTATTGAGTAAATGCACCCGTAATGTTCATTATCAAATTTACAAAATTTATAAAACAAATGTTTATTGATTACTAAGTGACAAGTGATTATCGAATGTAGCAAACCTAGCTTTATCTTGTCTGTGTTTGTATCTTGAATTACCTGGCATATAAACACATCTCTGTGTACAATGGCATACACAATGGTAACAAAAATAATGTAAAACAATCGCTAATTTACATAAAATACTTAATACTTGACAGCTTAATAAACACTCAATAAATCTTTAGTTATTATTATTGTTAAATGTATATATAGTACTGACTATATGTGTGTGTATATGTGCCACTTAACAAGGATTCAAGAAATCAAGGATTTTATGATGTCCATTCTGACTGGGGTGAAGTGGTATCTCATTGTGCTTTTAATTTGCATCTCTGATTGCCAGTGATGCTGAGCATCTTTTCTCATGTCTCTGGGCCTTCTATATGTCTTCCCTGGAGAAGTGTCTATTCAAATATTTTGCCCATTTATTTCATTGTGGGGTTTTTTGGTCTTCTGGAATGGTGTGAATTTTTTATACATTTTGGAGATCAAACCCATGTCCATGGTATCATTGGCAAATATGTTTTCCCATATGGTTGGTTGTTTTCTCATTTTAATCCTGTTTTCTTGAGCTGTGCAGAAGCTTTTTAATCTGATGAGGTCCCATTTGTTTATTCTTTCCTTTATGTCCCTTGCTTTAGGGGACATATCAGTAAAAATATTGCTGCATGGAATGTCTGAGATTTTCTTGCAAATGTTGTCCTGTAGGACTTTTATGGTGTCATGATTTATATTTAAGTTTTTATCTACCTTGAATTTATCTACCTTGAATTTTTTGTGTATGGAATATAATCAACAAAAGATAAAAGCAAACAAAATATAATCAGAGACATTGAAATTAAGAACAATCTAACAATAGCCAGAAGGGAGGGGGAGGGGACCATGGAAGAAGGGTTTTCAGGAACTACTATAAAGGACACATGGACAAAACCAAGGATGAGGGTGGAAGCAAGGAAAGGAGATGAGTTTGGCTGGAGTTTGGGGGAGTGATGGGGAGAAAATGCAGACAACTATAATTGAACAATGGTAAAGTAATTAAATTAAAAAAAAGGATTTGGCTTCTTTGTGTCTACATTCTGAGTGCCTGGCACAGTGCCTTTTAGATTTTGTAATATTTCAATATGTAATTACTTAATTGGCGAATGTTGGAAACCAGAACTTCCATTCCATATGACTTTGCTTCCCCATTCCTTTAGCCATATATATTAAAGTGACAGGCTCTAACAGTAGTTTCCATGCATTGACATTCATGGAACAGTAAAATAGTAAAAACAACTGTAGGGACTGACAAATAAGCTAGGTTGTGTATAAACTTAAACAGCTCCAGAATCTCTATATCTTAAGTAATTTAATCATTTCTCATGCTATGTGTTCTATATAGATTCATGGTGCTGCTTTTCTCCAGGTGATCCTCAATGTCATCTCGTGGTGCCACTACCTCAAGGCTATTTTTCTTTTTTCTATTAAATTTATTGGGGTGACATTGCTTAATAAAATTATATAGTTTTCAGGTATACAATTCTATGATGCATCATCCAAATATTGTATTGTGTGTTCACCATTTCAAGTCAAGTCTCCTTCCATCACCTATACCCTTAAGTTTTACCAAAGCTGGGATGAAGAGAACTGAGGAGTTGAGAACTGACAATCACTATTTGTGTGTATGTGTATGCCCTAAAAGTCAAATGCGACCATTGACTACCATTTGTTGAACAGAACTAATACTTATTTTGTCCCATCTAACTTCAAAATACGAATTTACATGACTGCAAATCCTCAGTTTGAGAATAACCAGAAATTGGGGAACATGTGTGGAATGTACTTACATTATTAAATCTCGTGCAAACACTCAAATTTTGAGTTTTATGGGCCACTAAATTATCAAAAAGTAATCCTGGAAACAGGCATATGTTTACCGATGTCTTACTTTAAGGCAATAGAAAGGTTTTCTTTACCATTATTGTGTTTCGTAAAAGGAATGACACTTTGAAAGCTTGAAATAAGAAATAATCTCAGAATAAAATACTCTTAAAAGATTGAATGTATTTATATCTTGGGATATTTTTATAGCAGTTTTTATTTCTCACTTTATATTCATATCTCACCATGGATTGACGAAAACTTCAACATGATCCTGCACAGGATTATCAGGGGAGTAACCTAGAAAGCAACCTATGATGAAATCATAAAAGTTATAAAAACCCTGCTTCTAAAGTAACTAAGGTTGTATGACAATACTAAGCCAGAAAAAAATTAAAATACACCAAATTATTCAATTTAGATTTAAGAAAGAAAGGTAAAAGAGGGATAATATGACATTTACAACTCCAGCTTTTTCAATGACATAAAATTTTATAAAAATTTACTTTTCAATAATAGTATGTATTTCCTCATTCTCTATGCCTATTGAGATAATATCCTTTTTGTGATTTATTTGTATTTGTATTTTTATATTTTATTTCATTTTTAAAATATTTTATTTATTTATTTTTGCAGAGAAGTGAAGAGAAGGAGAAAGAGTGGGAGAGAAACATCAATGTGTGGTTGCCTCTCATGTGTCCCCTACTGGGGACCTGGCCTCAACCCAGGCATGTGCCTTGACTGGAAATTGAACCGGTGACCCTTTGCTTCACAGGCCTGTGCTCAATCCACTGCATTACACCAGCCAGGGCTCCTTTTTTATTATTTATTCTATTACAGTTGTACCAATTGTTTTCCCTTTTGCTCCCCTCCACCCAGCCCACCTCTCTCACCCACAGTGCATCCCCTCTCTGTTGTGCTTGTCCATGACCTATCCATACATGTTCTTTGACTAATTCCTTCCCTTTCTTCTACCATTCCCCCTGCCCTCCTCACTTCTTCAGTTGTTCCATGTCTCCATGTCTCTGGTTCTATTTTTCTTAGTTTATTTTGTTCATTAGGTTCTAGTTATAACTAAGGTTGTATGGTATTTGTCTTTTTCTGGCCGGCTTATTTCACTTAGCATAATTCTCTCCAGTTCCATCCACACTATTGCAAAAGGTAGGACTTCTTTCTTTTTGCTATGTAATACTCTATTGAGTAAGTGTACCACATTTTTTAATCCACTCATTTACTGAAGGACTATTGTAAATAGTTTTGCTGCTATGAACACAGAGGTGCATAGGTTCTTTGGAATTGGTGTTTCAGGATTGTTAGGGTATATTCTCAGCAGTGGAATCACTGAATCAAAAGACAGTTCCATTTATAATTTTTTGAGGAAATGCCATACTGCTTTCCACAGTGGCTACACCAGTCTACATCCCCACCAACAGTGCACTAGGATTCCCTTTTGTCCACAACCTCACCAGCACTTGTTTGTTGATGTATTAATGTCATCATCCATCTGACAGGTGTGAGACAGGAGAAGTGTCTATTCAGGTGTTTTTCCCATTTTTTTAACTGAGTTGTTTATTTTCTGGTGTTGAGTGGTATGAGTTTTTTATATATTGTGGAAATTAAACCCCTGTCTGATGTGTGACTGGCAAGTATGTTCTCCTGCACAGTTGGTTTCCTTTTCATTTGATGTTGGTTTTCTTAGCTGTGCAAAAACATTTTAATTTGATGTGTACCCATTGTTTATTTTTCCCTTTTTTTCCTTGTTCCAGGAGTTATATTGGCAAAAATATTGCTATGTGACATAGCTTAAATTTTACTGCCTACATTTTCTGCTAGGATTTCATGGTATCATGACTTATACCTAAGCCCTTTAAACATTTGAGTTTATTTTGGCATATGCCATAAGTTGGTAGTTTCTTTCTTTCTTTCCTTCCTTCCTTCCTTCCTTCCTTCCTTCCTTCCTTCCTTCCTTCCTTCCTTCCTTCCTTCTTTCTTTCTTTCTCTTTCTTTCTTTCTTTCTTTCTTTCTTTCTTTCTTTCTTTCTTTCTTTCTTTCTTTCTTTCTTTTTCTCCCTTCCTTCCTTCCTTCCTTCCTTCCTTCCTTCCTTCCTTCCTTTCTTTCTTTCTTTCTTTCTTTCTTTCATTTTTGGATGTATCAGACCAGTTCTCCAAACACCATTTATTAAAGAGACTGTTTTTTTACATTATTGTATTCTTGTGCCCCCTTTGTCAAATATTAATTGATGATGCAAACATGTGTTTATTTCTGAGCTCTCTATTTGGTTCCATTGATCTGCATGTCTGTTCTTATGCCATTGGTAGACTGTCTTGATTACAGTGGCCTTGTACTATAGTTTAATATCAGGTATTGTGATCCCTCCAACTTTGTTCTTTATTGGGGTTGCTGAGGTTATTTGGGGGTCTTCTTTGGTTCCATAAAATGTATGGAATATTTGTTCTAGATCTGTGAAATATGACATTGGTAATTTCATAGGAATTGTGCTGAATCTACAGATTGTTTTGGGTAGCATGAAAATTTTAATGATGTTAATTCTTCCAATCCATGAACATGGTATATGCTTCCATTTATTTGTATCTTCCTCAATTTCTTTCTTCAGTTTTCTATAAATTTCCAAGCACAGGCCCTTTATATCCCTGGTTAGATGTATTCCTGGGTACTTAATTTTTCTTGTTGCTATAGTAAATAGCATTTTTTTTTAGTTTCTTTGTCTGATAATTTATTGTTGGTGTACAAGAATGCCATTCATATTGAATATTGACTTTTTATCCCTTCTACTCTTGCTTATTTTGTATATACGGTGAATTACTTTGATTATTTTAGAATGTTAATCCAAGCTTGAATTCTTAAAATAAACCCACTTGGTTATGATATATTATTTTTATATACTATTGGATTTGGTATTTCCATAACCTCTTTTAAGGTTTTAACATAAAGTAATTGTTAAACTTATAGAATGAATTGGAAGCAATGGCTCCTTTTCAATTTCTGAACAACTTTGTGTAAACTTGATATTCCTTTCTTAAATGTTTTTAAAATTCATTCATACAACCATCTAGAAATGAAATATTCTTTGTGAAGATATTTTTAATTAAAAATGAAATTACTACAAGAGATATGGGTTATGTTTTTATGTTGGGTTGGCAAAAATTTGTTTTGTTTTTTCTGTAAAATAAAAGACACATTTTTTATTTTCACCAATAACTTTATTTATTTGGATATTTTGAATATGTCAGTCATCTCTTGCGTGGTATAACCTTGTTCATTCTCAATTACTGTCTTGATTTGATTGCTATCAACTTCAACTGGTCTACCTGATTGTGGAGCATTGATTATCTAGCAAGAAATCTCTAGCATGAGACTTCCCAAGCAGTTTTAACACATTTGATCAGTCATAGCAGCTTCTCCATACACTGAACAAATCTTTTTTGCATTTCAGTTATGTTTTTTAAAGATTTTATTTACTTATCTTTAGAGGGGAAGGGAAGGAGAGAAATATCAATGTATGGTTGCCTCTCGTGAGTCCCTGGCTGGGAATTGGCCTGCAACCCAGTATGTGCCCTGACTGGGAATCGAACCTCGATCCTTTGGTTCGCAGGCCTGTGTTCAATCCACTGAACTACAGCCAGGGAATTTCAGTTGTGTTTTTACTATTCTTGAAATAATGAAGCATAGTTTGCCAAAGATATTATATATTTTCTTACATTGTCAATATTATAAATTTTTTTTGTTAGAGCATATGTCTTTATTTCTCTACTGAGATTTTGTAGCTTGTGTCTTAAAGATTTTGTCCATTCTAAGTTATTGAATTTATTGGCATAAAATCATGAATGATATTTCCTCATTATACATTTAACTATGGAAATTTGTAGTAATGTCATTTCTTTCTACCTTGATGCTGTTAATTTATGTCTTTCCTCTTGTGATCATTCAGTCTAAAAAGTTATTAGTTTTATTGATCTCTCCAAAGGCCAGCTAATGAGCTTTTGGTGTAATTTCTCTTCTCTTTTGGTTTTCTGGACTTTGTTTCCCATTGATTTCCACTACAATCTATATAATTTCCTTCCTTTTTTAAGCTTTATGTTGAATTTATTCTGCTTTTATTTATCTAAGATTTTAAGATGGAAGATGTGGTCATTTTTTGGTATTTTTTCTTATAATAGATTTTTAGTGCTGTAAATTTCCTTTTCAACTGCCGGTTTAGGAGATTCTCACCACTCTCAAGATGTCTTTTTGCTTTCATTCAGTTCAAAATATGCCTTATTGTTTTTGTAATATCTACATTGACCATTTTGTTTAAAAGTAGCCTATTTAGTGTTCATATACTTGTGTATTTCAGAGCTGTTTTCTTTTTTATCTATTTATAATTATTGTACTTATGTCTTGACATTTAAATTTTTTGAGGCTAATATTACCCTCAAAATATGATCTACACTTATCCAAATTTTCTCTACACTTTTTTCTGTTTACTTTTTTATTATTTATTTTAAAACTTTTTAGTTTGATGTAGTCCCATCTGTTTATTTTTTCTTTTGTTTCCGTACTCTGAGAAGTTATATCAGATAAAATATTGCTATGAGCAATATCCAATAATTTATTGACTATCTTTTCTTCTAGAATATTTACGGTCTCACATCTAATATTTAAATCTTTGATCCATTTTGAATTTATTCTTGTGTGGAATGTAAGAAGGTGGTCTCAGTTCATTTTTATGCATGTATCTGTCAGTTTCCCCTGAATCATTTATTGAATAAACTATCTATCTTTAGCCCATTACATGTGCTTGCTTCCTCTGTCAAATATTAATTGACTATAATAGTATGGGTTTATTTCTGGGCTCTCTATTATTTTCTATTGATCTATTTGTCTGTTTTTAGGCCAGTACCATGCTCTTTTGACTACTGTGGCCTTATAGTGTAATAATACTAGGTAACATGATTCCTCCAAGTGTATTCTTTCTCATGATCACTGTTGCTATACAGGTCCTTTTGTGGTTCTATAGAAATTTTTGAAATATTTGTTCTAGTCCTATTCAATACATCATTAGAATTTTGTTAGGAAGTGCATTGAATCTACAGATTTCTTTGAGTGACATGAATATTTTAATGTTAATTCTTCCTATCCATGAACAACTTATTTGTATCTTCTTCAATTTCTTTTTTCAGTATCTTCTAATTTTCAAAGTACAGTTCTTTTACACCCTTGGCTAGGTTTATTTCTAGGTGTTTTATTCTTCTTGAAGCAATTGTGAATGAGATTGTTTTCTTAATTTCCCTTTCTGTTATTTCATTATTGGCATATAAAAATGCAACTGATTCCTGGATCTTAACTTTGTATCCTGCTACTTTGCTGAATTCATTTATCAGATCTAGTAGTTTTTTGTGGAATTTTTAGGGTTCTCTTTGTACAATGTCATGTCATCTGCAAATATAGACAGTTTTCATTCTTCTTTTCTAATTTGTATACTTTTTTTATTTTTTCTTCTCTGAATACTATGGCTATATCCCTGATGAACATGGATGCTAAAATTGTCAAGAAAATATTAGGAAACAATACAGCAATATATCAAAAAGGTCATAGACCACGATCAAATGGGATTTATTCTGGGACTTCAAGGTTGGTGCAACATTTATGAATTAATAAATGTGATAAACCACATAAATAAAATGAAGGAAAAAACACATGATCATTCAATAGATGCAAAAAAAATGGACAAATCCAGCACCCATTTATAATGAAGACCCTCAACGAAGTGGAATTAGTGGGGACATACCTAAATAAAATAAACATCATATATGACAAGCCCACTGCCAACATCATAGTCAACTGGCAACAACTCTAAGTATTCCCCTTAGGATTGTGGACAAGACAAGGATGTTCACTTTCAGCTCTCTTATTCAGTATAGGACTGAAGTCTGGCCATACCAACCTATTAATTATGGAGATATCGGTGTCACAGTCACAGAGCATAACTGTAAATGTGTTAATTTCTACTTTCAGTCCTGCAAAAGATGCCCTTTATGTATTTTGAAACTCTCAGATGGGGTAAAAATAGTTATAATTGTTATATTTCCTTGAATGATGACCGATTAATATGAAATGATTGCTTTATATATATATATATTTTTAAATATTTTATTTATTTATCTTTAGAGGGGAAGGGAAAGAGAGAGGAAGGAAACATTAATGTATGGTTGCTTCTTGTGCATCTCCTGCAGGGAACTGGCCCCTGCTGGAAACTGGCCTGCAACCCAAGCATGTGCCCTGACTGGGAATCGAACCGCGATCGTCTGGTTCGCAGGCCCGCGCTCAATCCACTGAGCTACACCAGCCAGGGCTATATTTTTTATAATATTGGCTTTAAATGTGTCTAATATTAATATAGCCAGTCCATCTTCTTTGTATTTAGTGTTAATGTGATATATTTTCTAATCCTTTTACTTAATCCATTTGTGTGTTACATAAAGCATGTCTTTAGGCAGAGAGAGTTGGCTGTTCCTTTATTAAATCTTATTTCTGCCTTTAAATTACTGACATTGCAGTATTTATTAATGTGATTATTATATATTCATAGTCATGATTAGTTTTATATCTATCATGTTATTATCTTGACATGTATAGAATTCTAAGTTAGCAGGTTTCTCTCCTCAGCACTTTCAACATACTGCTCCACCATGCTTCCACTATTGTTCATTTGAGTAACGTGCCATTGTTCTCATCTTTGTTTCTCTATTAATTTTGTCGTTTTACTCTGGCTACTTTTGGCATGTTTTTCCTCTATTATTTGTTTTGAGCAATTTGATTATTTGTGCTTTGCATTATTTTTCTTCATATTTTGGTGCTTGGAGTTTCTTGAGGTACTTGGATATGTGGATTTATAATGTAGAAGGTAGCAATGACACCCCCAAAGATGCCACTTCAGCATAAGGACTACGTTGATCTGGAGGTAACTGATGATTTACAGATTCAGAAAGATGCTTTCCCAGAGCTCCTCTTATCTGAGAAAAGCAGAAACTTCTGAGAAATGAAGACTGGTGTAAATCCTGTATTACAGAAGAGCTTTATGGCCATGAAGAAAATGAAAAGTTGGCACTGAACAAAGCCTGCAATAAACTATACTAAAATAATCCTTATCTTCCATTTCTATCCTCTATTATCTACCTTTCTATAGTTTGCTTCCCCTGAAAACCTAAAAACCTTTTCTTTTGTCTTGTCACTTCCCTAATAACTTATATTTCTTTTATAAGATTCTATATAAACCCAAGTTCTAACAACCTTTTCAATTACTCATCACTGAGTTTCTCACACGTGTGCACATTGCATATATTAATAAATTCTGTTTATATTTGTTAATATGTCTTTAATCATTACAGTTTCCAGGACATCAGTTTGGGATCACAGGAGGGTGATGAAGGAGGGATATTTTTCCCTTTTGTGCAATAATTTTCATTAATTTTTGAGAAATTTGGGTGATTATTTTTTCAAATACTTTTATTGCCCTCTCAGCTTCAGGAACTTCTTGACCTGTATTTTTGACTGAGTGATGTTGGCTTCAAGCTTCACTAGTGTTTTCTTCTGCAATGTCAAATGTACCATTAATCCTACTAATGTAGTTTTCATCTCACTCACTCTAGTTTTCATGTGTGTTTCATTTGTCCATATTATATCTAACTACTTCTACATGTGGAATACAGCTTTAATAACTTTAAAGATCTCTCTATATATATTAATTCTAACATCTGAATTAGTTTTGGATCAGTATCAATTTTTATTATCTCTCATTTGCTTTTATAATTTTTCTACTTCTTTCTAATCCAGGTAATATTTTATTAAATGCCAGATATTGTAAATTTAAAGTTATTGGGTTTTATTTTAGAAGAATTTCTCTAAATGTTCTTGGGATCTGTTCTGGGACATATTTAAGTAATGTGAAATTCAGTGCTATGTCTAGGGCCAACTATCCCCACTACTGAAGGAGGACCTTCCTTTTACTGTTGTTCAAAAACCATGAATCATGAGTTTTTCTAATCCGAGTATTGGCAACAGGCATTATCCATTGTCCTGCGTAGATTGCTGGGAATTGTTACCCCCAATTTTTCAAGTGACTCTCAAACTCTTGTAGTGCATGTGTTTGCCAGTGGGTACTAAATTGAATGCTCAGACCCTAGGTGCATATCTCTGTGCTATTCTCTCCTTTCTGGTGTTCTTTTCTGCTAACTCGGTCACCTTGCTCTCACCAATCAGTTCCGGAACTGCACAAACATAGATTATGTCTGAACACACTGTGCCCACTAAGGGAAGAACTCAGGCTGACAGAACACTTGATATCTGACCTCCATTAGCTGCATTCAGACCTGTGGATCTCAGGGGCATTTGAATTACCAGGAATTGCCATAAAATTAGATCTAGTATCTTATAATCCTGAACATGTAGGCATTTTCTTTTCCTATTGTACTATGCTTTACTGAAATTAGGATTACGTGAAATTTAAGTAGATTATATAGAAGGATATCTGCTTTGAGTTTTACTAACAGAAGTTGTTTGACTCTCTGCTGAAATATCTTGAAATTTTTATAATAGATATTTTTATAAAATACTAAATTGACTTCACTTTCCCAAAGAATATTATTCAAATACAAGTTTACTACTTATTTTTACCAAAATGCTAAAATTTGACTAATTATAAATATGACTCCTTAATTGCTTCATTCATGTTTAATTTGTTTAATTATTTTTTTCTCTTCAAATATTTTTTATTGCTTGCTAAGTGTCAGGCAGTATTCTAGACTTTTCATTTTTAGAGATGAACAAAATAATGTAGATGCTCTTTGTGACAAAGCCTAGTGATGTTTAGCTCTCTTAGTTTTGTAAATTTTATGAAACTATTGGGATAAATTCTGAACAATTTTACAGAGTTTACTCTGTGGCCTGAGTCCAGCTTGAAACTGATAGAAAAAATTTAGTGTGAACAGGAATATAAATCTTTGTTGTCATAAACCTGTGAGACTATGGATTTTTAAGCTATTATGATGATTTCTTTAGCACGGCCTCACCTTTGCTGACAGATATCCAGCTGTGTCAAAATGACCAAGGTTTAGCTCCTTTTTTAAGGATAATGCTCAGACTTGTGCTATCCAAACTGACATCCACTAGCAATTACAGTATTTAAATGTAAATCAACTCAAGCTAACTTAAATGTAAAACTTAGTTCCTGACTTATATTAACTATATTTCAAGGACTCAGTAGCCATATGTGGCTAGTGGATACACATAGAAAAGCACAGATGATTTTTATCATCAAAGAAAGTGCTATTGAGAAGCTGTAGCTCAGACTGTGAAACATTTGGATCCTTTCTGAGCTTTCCTCAAGTTCCCAACACAGTGGGAATTCATTAATCTTCCTTCTCCGGGGGTAGTTAAACCTAATCAAGGGAAGAGCTTCAATTCTCCCAAACATCTTAAATTTCATTGTCTTTCCTGTGTGTTTTTCTTTCTTTTTATCTAAAACCAATTGAAGTTATTGCTGGATCATTTATACCTCACTAATGTCCAGACTCCCTACAATTCACTAAGGCTGTTACACACCAATCAAAAGCAATTAAATGCCATCATTTGAATTTGTTATTTACCTGGTTCCAGGGCATCACACCCTTGAATTAATTGAAAATGCAGTGATTTCTGAAGCTTCTCATACCAAATTGATGTATACTTTTAGAAATTATATCCAGACAGACATCCAGGGATCCTAGCCAACAGAAAGCCAAGTTGCCAGTCAGCACTGACATCTGGATCCTCCGTTCCAGAACCCATTCCAGTTTTCAGAGGCTTCTGATTGCTTAAAGATTAAAGAATACATTCTCCTCTAAAGAGTACATTTGTTCCACTTCAACTTATCTTTAAAATCTATCTTATCCTTACTTTCTAAAGAATGCTTCACTCCGTAAGTATGATTTTGTCACTGTTCATCACACTTTCTATACACTTTGCTTCAACTATTGACTCTGAGTGAATATTCTCCCCTCCTATCTATGTGTTCAAGCCTCATCTTTCCATGGCTCTTCCCCAGACCCTTCCAGCCACATTGCCTATTGCTTCCCCAGAAATGTTGAAGGAGTTCTGTGTACTCATGTATTGTCTTTTTTTCTGTGTATTTTATCCATTTATTTAACAATTATTTTTCTGTGCCAGGCACTAATCTAGATTCTTAGAAAATATCAATCAAAACATTAGATAGAAATCATTGTCTCTGAGGAATTGACATTTTAGTGAAATTATATATTTTAACAAATTTAATATAAAGTCTCAAATTATGGGTGCTATGTATTGTATCATTTCAAATCTCTTTTGCTTCTAGTTTCCTAAAAAGTCACTCTGGGCCTGGTATATAGAGGTTGATGAAAAACTATTATGTAGACTATCCTAGTGAATATAGATATTCTGTAATTTCAGCCAGTCAGTCATTCTCCCTTTAATTAAGCATAAAGCACATTTTAGCATGTGGCATCTGCCACAAACATATTCTGAATGTATGAGCCCACACAGACTTGTCTGAACATGTTGGGGTTCTGAACGGCCCTTTTGTCTTCCGTGTCTCAGAAGAAATAACAGAGCTATCCGTAAATCAAGGGCCAGCACACATTTCCGTGGTTCTGCTTTCTTGCTGTTGAAATCTGTTTCATCCTGTGCTCACATATCTAAGTCTTCAAGGGAAAGCAGCAAGTTTTTGTTTAAACATAGAAAAATAGTGTTCTAACCAACTGGGCAACATTTTCACTTGAAGGAAACTAAGCTTACATATTTCAAAAAGCATTTAGTTATCGAGCCTGTCTTCCCATAAGTCACAGATAGTAAATACCTTCTCCCCAGGCTTCTACGAAATACGATTCCTATTTGTACTATGTTTAAATATTACTTGCAGACAATTTTGTAATTTAAAATGTATCACAAAACTCAAATAAATCATAGACTTTTAAAAAATGGCAGTGACTGTGAAGTACAAAAGAACATATATAATAATAATATTTGCTTTATGTGTTCAAAGAAGGGGCTTTAGAGATTATATAACCCTTAGCTTTCTAAAACATTTTATACTTTATAACCTCTCATTAACCGGCCATTCCCTGAAACTCAACACATTTTGTAGCTGTAAGTTAATTATAATTAATAATGTAAAATGTGAGTATTCATATTGTGTCTTAAGTATAATTGAACCCTTGATTTGACAATGTCATTTCTAGATAGAAAGTGATTGAGGAAGTTCAGTAACATTTTTTTCTGGTGATTTAAGGAGGTTTTGCAGATTTCCTCCTTGAGAAAACTGAGCGTTTCTCTCCTTATAAAATATTTCTTGTCTAGCAAACTTTAAAGCTAATTCATTACTAGATTTTATATGTATTTTAAAGCTAATGTTCATGAAGAACTAAAGATCAAATCACTTGAAACATACTTGTCTAAAGAGTCTATTTATTACATCCATTTGGATACCATTACTTATGTATAATTTTCAATAAATTCTCAACAAAAGCAATGAGGTTGTTTACTTTCTGTGTCAGGATGCCTCCTCAAGTCAGCTTAGCAGGCACACAGCGAATGTCCTCGGGACTCTTGTAGAGATTGTCACAGTACTTTCCTTCATGAAGCTCCATCAACATAAAGGCAAATGACTGGCTTGAATGAAAAGTTCAGCTCACAACTAATTTACTGTGGTAAAGGCGATGTTTAGGTTGCAATGTGAGCTGGTGGATTCCTTATAGCCCCTTTTTTGGAAAATGGAAAAAGTCCCACAGAAAGCTTGTACAGCAGAGGTCAGAGAACTGTTCTTTAAATTACATTTGATAATTAATTCTGAAGAAAAATATTGGTCCCAAAATACACAGGAGAAAAACACAACATACAATATATCTTTAGGGGATTTTCCTCCTTTGTTTTAAGCATCTAGAAATCATGCCTTGCAGAAAAACAAAAGCCAGAGAAGGAGGAAACTAAAGGCCTGCTGCTGTTACCTGGAAAACCAGTTGACAAGCAACCAGAATGTTTATATCATTAACTAGGTCGTTTAACTTTCCTTTATACAACAATCATTGCTAAATTCTAACATATAATTAAGAGTAAGTCATATCACTATGCATTGCTATTTTATGTCATTTATCTTATTTTATTCTTCCGCTCTGGAAAACAGTCAAACTTCTACAAAAATATTATTAATGAGAAATCTGAGAAACACAAAGTAGAAAATATGTTCCAGGTAACCTAGGGAATAAGAGAGAGTCAAGATCATTACCTTTACTTTCTGACTTTAGAAACTAAAAATGATCTATTACCTCTCAAAGAACATGACACTATTTTCAGTTGAAAAGCAAGCTAAATGGAAACAATATATTTGTTCTCTTGTACTTCTACTTTTCTCTTCCACACTGTTTTGTACACTTAGTTTATTTGCCATAATCCATTACCTGAAAACTTGGGAACCATGAACTAAAACACTTAATGTCTAATGTATAAATCCGTATCTACAGAGTTGATTATGTTAATTGTGGGAAATGTGAGGTGATAATTACTATCTCTGATCATTTTGCAAGGTGGAAAAAGATATTGATGGAAATTTTCATTTTGAGAGGTAATGTTTCATGCTACAAAAACAACTCTATGTTAAGAAAAAGTTAGTCATAAGTTATAAACAAATGTAAGGAGACCTTTTTCTCAGAATGACACATTAGAGATGGAGAGAGCATCATTTTAGCATTGTAAAATCAAGCAATAATGATACTCTAATTTTGGATACATATTTTTATGATAATATATGAATAAAACAAACATGGTTGCTAAAATACGTTTTTAATCCTTATCATATTTTTACGTAAAAAATAATCCATTTAAAACACCAGAGGCAGGAGGCCTAGAAATAATTATGCCTTATAGGAAATAATAAAGGGAGTTATTTGAGTGGAACTAAAAAGACTTTAATTAATATAAAAATGTAAAAAGATAGTGTAATATTGGTGATGGTAAGTATGTAAAGTTAGATTCTATATTTGGTAATGGTAGAGCATAATTCACTTGCAACTCTAGTTTAAAAGCAAAAATCTAAATGAATGTAGTAAAAATAGCCATAACCACCATAACCTGTCATTAGATACAGAATATAAAAATATCTAAGTTATAATGATAACAAACTAAAATGTGAGGCAAAAAAAGAAGTAAAAGTATGAGTTCAGGAATTCTATTAAAGTTAAGTTGTTAGGTCCTGGCTGAGTCATTGCATTGCTTAGAGTATTGACCCGATGTGCCAAGTTTACAGATTCAATCCCCAGTCAAGTCACGTACAAGAATCAACCAATGAATGCACCAATAGGCCAAATAACAAGTGAATATTTGTATCTCTCACTCCTTTCCTGACTCTCTCTAGAATCAATCAATGAATAAAGTTACATGATATATACAGTTAAGTAGTTATCAGTTTAAAATAGGGTGTTTTCATTTTAAGATATTCAATGTGAGCTTCATGATAACCACAAGGGAAAAACTTGTACCTCAGTGAAAACTGAATACACTTCAGCTTTCTTTATACTATATTTGCCCTTAGAATTTGTCTTATGAAGCATATCCAATTAAACATTATGTGTTGAAAAGTATTCTGGGATCCAAAATGGCAGCAGAGTAAGCAGAAGCTACACTGCTACACTAACCACCTCCCAGGACCAATCTGAAATTACAACTAAAATGCAGAGAGATCATCCAGAATAAACAACTGAGCAATAAAGGGAGAGAAGCCTTATAACCAGGGACAGACAGAAGAAAGAGCTTCACCATAATGTGACTGGTATGGAGTGCAGAGGAAATGTGAGAGGGCTGGCTGGCCTGCCACCAACAGCAGCTGAAGTGCCCCGGAGGAATATTGCAGCAGCCAGGGGATTAGTCCTGAGCAGTGCGAGTTCTGAACCTCAAGCTGGGCTCCCCAGTTTATAGCGCCAGAAGCCAGCACCTTACAGCACCTTTATTGACCTTTGCTCACTGGGTGTGTATAGGGTGGCTGTTTTTGTATTCCTTCAATTTTATCTCTAGATTTTCACTGTCTTGGTATTTCAAATCTCACATTTTACTATTCCTCACTCCTACTCCATTTGTCCTCTTTCCTCCTGTCCTTTTTTTTTAATCTCAAATTTTAATTTTTCCCATCTTAGCCTGGTTTTCATTCCTCACTCTCAGTATTTCTTCTCCCTTTATCATCTCAAAATCACTTCCCTTTTCTATACACATCTTTTATCTTTCTTTTTTCCCTCTTATTTCCATTCCACCTATATTAATCTTAGCTCATTTTGTTGTTGTTGTTGAGAGTGCTGTGGTGGATCTTTTTCTCCAATTTGGTTCTTAAATTTTTATTTATTTACTTATTTTTTCCTTTTTTCTTTCACTCTCTCACTATATATATATATATATATATGCACATATATATATATAATTTCTGTTTAAATCTAATATGAATATGCTTCCCTTCTTTTGCTCCATTCCATCTTCTTTATTCCTTTCTTTATTTATGATGTAAATTTTACTTTCTTTCTCTCTTTGCCTTGCCCCACTCTAGTTTTGATTTACATTTCCCGAACAGTGTAATTGAATATCTTTTCACATATCTGTTCACCATTTGTATGTCTTCTTGTGAGAGGTATCTGCTCAGGATCTCTGCCCATTTTTTCCTTTCTTTTATAAAAAAAATGTTATTGTTATTCCACTAAAGTTTTTTCCAAAATTTTCCCCCCTTGCCCTCCTCCATCCAGCCTACCTCCCTCTCCCACAGCCAATCCCCACAGCATTGTCCATGTCCATGGGTCATTCACACATGTTCTTTGACTAGTCCCTTCCCCTTATTTCCACCATTATCTCCCTACCCGCTTCCTTATAGTCACTGTCAGTCTGTTCCATGCTTCCATGCTCATTAGTTTATTTTGTTCATTAAGTTCCTCTTATAGATGAAGTCATATGGTATTTGTATTTCACTGTCTGGCTTATTTCACTTGGCATAATATTCTCCAGTTCTAGCCATGCTGTTGCAAAAGGCAGAAGCTCCTTTCTTTCTGCTGTGTAGTATTACATTGTGTAAATGTACCACAGTTTTTTGATCCATTCATCTTACTGATGAGCACTTAAGCTGTTTCCAGTGCTCAGCTTTTGTAAATAAGGCTACTATGAACATATAGATGCATAAATTATTTTGAGTTGGTGTTTCAGGATTCTTAGGGTATAATCCCAGCAGTGAAATCACTGAGTCAAAAAATAATTCTATTTTTAGTTTACTGAGGAAATTCCATACTGTTCTCCACAGTGGCTATATCAGTCTGCATTTCCACCAACGGTGCACTAGGGTTCCCTTTTCTCCATATCCTCCATTTTTAACTTAGTTATTTTTGATTGATGTTGAATGTATGAGTTCTTTGTATATTTGGGGTATTAACCTCTTTTCAGAGCTATTGTTTGCAAATATCTTTGCCCATTTGATTGGTTGCCCATTTCTTTTTCTGTGCAGAAGCTTTTTTAGTTTGCTACAGACTCATTCATCTTTGCTTTTATTTCCCTTGCATTTGGGGTCAATTTCATAAAATGTTCTCTATGACCAAGGTCTATAAGTTTAGTACTCATGTTCTATTCTATGTAATTTACTGTTTCAGAGCTTATATTTATATTTTTACTCCATTCTGAATTAATTTTTGTACATGGGAATAGATTGTATTCTAATTTCATTTCTTTAATGTGGCTTTTCAATTTTCTTAGAACAATTTATTGGAGATGCTTCCTTTTCTCTACTATCATTTTATGGCTCCTTTGTCAAATATTATTTGCCTGTATACATGTGAGTTTATTTCTGGGCTCTCAGTTGTGATGCATTGGTCCCTGAGCCTGCTTTTCTGCCAATATAATGCTGTTTTGATTATTGTTGCTCTGTAGTAATTTGGTCTTTTCAACCTGTATTCTTCAATCTCTCCATTTCATATTCATGCTTATTCCATATTTTTACCCTTGCTTATCTTTCTTCTTGGAAAACTTTATTTCAAATTGTAGTTCTTTTTTTTGACAATGCTAAACAACTCATTCAGTGTGGTTAGCTGGCTTCTCCATTGTCTAATTGTTTACATGGCTTTTAATATTTGAATTATTTCAGATATTCACAAGTTGTTTTTAGACTCCAGTATTGCTCTAAATGTTTTTTCAATTTATTTAATTATTTTTCAAGTACAGTTTTCTGTCTATTACTCCCATCTCATCCCATCCCCCATGCTGTCCCCTCCCTCCCATTTCCACCCTTCTCAGTTGTTGTCCATATATCCTTTATATATGTTCCTCTAAATCTCTCCCCTATTTCCCCTGAAATTCCCTCCCCTCTTCCATCTGGTCACTGTCAGCCTGTTGTCTATTTCAGTGTCTTTGGCTATATTTTGCTTGCTTGTTTGTTTTGTTGTTTAGCTTCCTGTTAAAGGTGAGATCATATGGTATTTGTAGTTCCATTCTTCATCTTTTATAACTGTTTATGCTCCAATATCATCATTGCCAAAATAAATTTCTCAATTACTCTTTTTACATTTGCTGTCTTTGTTTTCTCATTCTCCAGAAAACACTATTCTCTACTTGTATTTATTCTTCCCCTTAAAACTTATAAAGCTCTGAAATTATATTGGTTGTTATTACTATTTTATTAATTTATTACCAATCTTATCTCCCTCCCCAAAAGAGCAGAGCTTTGTCACTGTATTATCATCATCTATAGCAATACATAAAATAGACAAATATTTATTAAATGAATGAATTAATTAATTAATCCCAAATTTTTAGGTAAAAATAAATTTAGAGAGTTGTGCTTTCTGTTTAAACTCAAATGAAAGATTTATATTTGAGAGAGATTCTCATTTATTATACTCTGTTGATTATGATGGGTACAAGTTTAGTGCTCTTGTCATATTCTTTGAGTCCTATGTTTCTGAAGCCCACACCTCAGTTTATACATATGCTAAGGACTATGATTATCTTCATAATACAGTCAATAAACAGTCATTCTCTTGTCTTAGAACTTTCACTGCCATCCTATGACTTGTAAAAAATAGTTTACATTTCTTTAAGTGGCAAAAAATATTCTGTTTAATAAAATTTCTTCCCAAACTCTGAAAAACAGCATAATTTTCTTTAATAATCATATACAAGATGAGAACAGAAAATAAGAAACAATTTTTCCACTTTAAACTATTTTTTCAAATTTCATCACACCTGTGTAACACTGTGGAAAAAACTTAGTAACTCTTCAATCCTAAAGAAATGAACAAAATAATGAATTAATGAGGGAGAATGAAGCCCATGGGAATAAAGATGCTATTGACATTTTGTAATATTCACAGGACTGAACAGAATTAGTACTTTAAAGAAAGTATTCACATAAACATGTTATATTTTGAGACTCAAAAGGTCTGATGGAATAAATCATAAAATTTTAAGTCTTAACTGATAGCCTGAATTTCATTTGAATTTTCAAAATCAGTGTTTCTGTGCTTCATCAATGACATTTATCCTTTGCAAAAATGAATAAATGAAGAATCATCTAAACATTCAAAGCCCCTTTCAATGAATTCTGTCCTATAACTATCTTCATAATCCATTTCACAAGTTAATATCAACCTATGGAATTGACTACAAAGCAGTCAGCTGTGTTTTCCAACTTTCTTCACCCTCTTTTGCCTGTATTTTGCTGTATATAATGCACACCCACATTTTCAGCCCAAACTTTCAGGAAAAATTTTTCATTTTAATTTTTAAATTCAATTTATTTATGTATTAAGATTTCATTTATGTATTTTTATACAGAGGGGAAGAGAGGGAGAAAGAGAGGGGGAGAAACATCAGTGTGTTGTTGCCTCTCACATCTCCCTCAATGGGGACCTGGCCCACAGCCCAGTCTTGTGCCCTGACTGGGAATCAAACCAGCAACCCTTTGGTTTGCAGGTTTGTTCTCAATCCATTGAGCCACAGCAGCCAGGATCAATGATTTATTTATTTATATTTAGATAATTGGGGTTTTTTTGTATTATAAAGGAACTTTAGCATTTATTTTTGTATGTACACATATCATTATTGCTTTCTCAAGTCAAACGTTTAATGCATAAGAATAAATAAAATAATTGGAAACATTTATATAGATACGGAATTAGTACTACTCATGTATAATGAACATCCTTATTTTTCTCTTAGAAATGTGGACAAAGAAAGTGCACATTATACACAGCAAAATATGGTAATTTAAAAAAGTGTTTCTTATATAGTTTTGTAGATCAAAAATAGTAGTATTAACTTATAATTAAATGGATGCTACTCTATTAGCAAAAGTAACAGTGACTTAATTAAGAGACAAACCACAAAATTTAAGTGGCCTAACACAATAAAAATATTTATTTCCTATGCAGCTGTTTTATATGAATAATTCTGGTTGGATTTCTCTCCTCCAAATGGTGATTTCAATATGCAGATTCTTTCTATAATGTAGCCCCAACTTCTTTAATGTGGGGCTCCCGAGTTTACTCTGGGGTTGTCTACATCTCAGTAAGTCAGAAAAAAAATAAAAGGGACAATGTGTTGGAGGTTTAAAGGCTCTGGTCCTGGAAATGGTGACTGTCATACTCCTTTCATTAAATCTTGGTCACATACTATGTATAATCACCATGCAGGTGGCAGAACATAATTTAGGTCTTCAAGGAAGGTGTTAAAAGATGATAATTACTATTTTGGTAATATCCATCTGATATTTCTACCCATGTAGGATCTCCTTCTAATGAATGTGACTTACAAATAGTCCTCACCAGAAAGGAATTCCTCATGGCATTGCAGTTTCAAATGAGATTTGTAGACTGTTGTTTAACTTCTATGAACAATTCCAAAAACTTCAATTGTGGTCCTATTTTTGCTTAAGTAAACCTAAGTTGGTAACTCTTTTCCTGCTACCAAGAATATTAACTAATACACTCTTCCTGTAGCATTCTACCTGTTCTTTCCTACTCAAAACTAAAATAAAATCTAACTATTCAGTTAGAGAAGTCTTCTTTGAAACAGATGTTCCTTATTTTCCAAATGTGTGGCTTTGAGGTTATTCTGAATCCCCCAGAACCTCTTAATACCAATACCTACTAGATGTTTTCCAATATACCATGGGTAACTCACTCTAAACATCCTTTTGTGTGTGTATTCTACTTCTATGTATATATTCAGATTCATATTACTGTTTAAACTAATTTTTAGTCATTGTTCTAGTGGCTATGTATTTTCCAGAGTAATTAGATTATAATTCATTTTTAAATATAGTTCCACTCATGTTCCAAGAATAACAAACCCTCTTTTTTTCCTTCAAGGAATTTATTAGATGACTAGTGGTAAGGTGATTTTTCTCTAGATCTCCCATTTTTTCTGTAGTGGGAATTAGTGTTTGAAGAATAAAGAGGGAAGAAAAGGAGTCTAAGTAGATACTAAAAAGTTAGACATAAATCAATATAAACTCTATCCTTTCACTTACATGGAATTTTTCTAAAAGGCAAATTTTTATTTATGTGGCAGATGGATAGTTGCCAGATTCTGGGGTTAAGGACATGAGATTGACTAAAAAGACACAAGCAATTTTTAGGGTGATAAAAAATCTTCTGTATCTGGATAGTGGATTCACAACTGTAACCACGTGTTAAAAATCATCAAACTTCCCGTTTTAAAAGGGATAAATTTTACTCTTTATAAATTAGAGCCTTATAAACTTGACAAAAAATCCTACAGAATGATGCCCCAAATACACTGTTTTATACTGAAGTCATGTTTCACTATAACTCCATTCCACCTCACCGTCTTTACCCCGCCTCTGCATTCTCTACTTGAAATAAACTTCAATATGTTTCTATCTACTGGATAGTTACTCATCTTGACTGAACCACTGAAATATTACCTCATTTTTCTATCATCTACCTACCTACCTGCCTATGATGTATTGTAGAACTGTGCACCTGAAAACTGTGTAATTTTGTTAACTAGTGTCAGCTCAAATAAAAACATAAATATGTACATACTTATGTACATACAAAGAGGTAGTCCAAATTATCTCTGTAACTATTGTGGTATTGCCTCTCTAGTTCCAGTCCATTCTATATTCCTTGCCGATAGCAACAAACGATGCACCCATGGATTGATACAATTCAAAGTGCTAGACACAATGTTTTAAGATGTGCATATTATGAATCCTGGTACCATCTTCTCTATAATTTCCAAAGCCATCATTGTTTTAATCTATTAATTACCCTAAAGAACATAGTTTATTTTTTTTAATTTGATCTAATTATTTTGCTTAATATGTCAAAAGATTGCCACATCCTCCTTTAGATAATTATGTCTGTAGATTTATTTTGCTAAAAATCTTTCCCCATCTGATGTAAAGTCTAATTAGCAGAGACATTCATTGGCAGCCTTCCTCAAGGGAGCTGTGACTTTGAGATGTGCTGTTAGAAAAACATGCCTGTCTCTGGGGCTTAATTCCTAAGCATGCCAAGCAACTTGGGAAATTAAGCTGTCTCCTAATAATACTGTTTCTTAAATTGGGAGTTTAGGGAGCCACAGAAGTTTTATTCAGGCTGCTGTAATAGAACAGTGTCTGTGGCCAAGCAAAGACAATCATCTTTCTCCAATGAAGAATCCTGAATAGTTGGTTTCATTTTAGCAAAATATTGAAGAAAACCTTCTTGGGCCAAAATGTCTTATGAAATATATACTTGCTAAATCAATTAATTAAGGAATTAATAAGATAATTTGAAGAATGTGTAAGAGGAGAGGTTCTGCTTTCTTTTGAATTTTTTTCCTTTCTAGTTTTTCAATTTTTCTTCTAGTGAAAATAAAAATGTGCCCAGAGATGATGAATGAAATGAATTAGATAAAAACATAGAGATCATAGATATTTTATTTAACCCATTATTCTACTTTGACAAACCACTGGACTTGGTAGGTATTTCAGGTATATGAAATCATGGAGTGTTTCAAATTACCAAATAGGGTATGATTGTGTGTGTGTGTGCACACAAGTTTTACTTGCACATAAACTTCCCACTGTAGACTATGTTATCTTTGAGGTTTAGTGATCCACACAAACTGGCTTATAGTACCCAATTTCCTGTTCCTAGTCTCACGGCATTTCCAGGACAGATTGCTGGTGTGAGAACACATGATTTATGGTCCTTAGTATATGAATTGGTAAGATGGACATATTCTTTTAAGAAATGTATTTAGTTTATTTCCGCAAAGAAAAAATATACAATTGAAGGGGCAAATATCATCATGGTTTTGTTTTAAATTTGTTTTGTCACTTTTTTTTTGGTTTGAATAATGAAGTGTGGTTGTGCTCCATGTAATAATATTTTGGTCATTGTTAACCACATATAAAAGTGTGCTATACCATATTGCCTAGGTATATAGTAGGCTATACCACATATATGTATTAAGTGTTCTGTATAATGTTTGCATAATCACAAAGTTGCCTAATGAAGTGTTTCTCAGAACTTATAACTGATACATGACTGTAGTTGGTATGAATATATACATAGTGAAAAATTAGTTATGTAGCACAATTATTTATGTATTCTATCATACA
Organism: Sturnira hondurensis; assembly: GCF_014824575.4. NCBI lineage: Eukaryota > Metazoa > Chordata > Mammalia > Chiroptera > Phyllostomidae > Sturnira > Sturnira hondurensis. The sequence goes on from NW_028074670.1 coordinate 5,183,118, forward strand.
GTTTTAATTTCAAATTTGCATGTCACAGTCAATCTGTGCTTACAAAAGAAATTAATGTCAATTGTAAGGTATGATGGCTAACAAATTGTCAGCTGATATAAAAATGTTTTAGATTTTAGTACCTAAATTCTATTATACCAAGGACAAAACCTGTACATACACTTATATGTAAGCACCCTATCCTATTATTTCTCATTGAAGAACTAAAAATTTACTTTCCCTGTATGTGAAAATTTTCTCTATGTTGTTATGCTAACAAGCACAAGAATACTAAGAAGCAATTATATTAACTTAATTATATTAATTAAAATGTTACACAGTCTAAATAACTTCAGAGTAAAACAAATAAAAACAATTTCAATTATGTGGCCCATTAGATCGAGAAGTTAGTGTTTATTATTTTGCTTTTCTTTTTAACAAATGAAAATAAGTTGTATGGAATAAACCTTTATAAAAATTAAAATGTGTTTTCAGTTTTTAGTTAATTATAGTTAGTTGTAACAAATTCTCTATAAATATCCATAATCTTGCATTTCCCATTATGGTTTAATTATACAGTCATTAGAAGAAGGAAATTACTAATGAAATCCACTGTGAAAATGGGAGATCATCTGCAAAACCACTTAAATTAAATCAGATTTTAAATGATGATTTTATAGATTTTGAGGATTTTAATATCTATCTTTGTCTTAGCTGTTGTTTAATTATGATTGCGTATGGTTTGAAATTGAAATTTGTATTAAATAAAAAATTGAAAGTGTGAAATTTCAGTATCTAAGTTGTTATCCTGCCCTGAAATTTTCAAATACTGAATTTCAACATTTCTTTGTAAAGGGATTTTAATCATAACATATTTAGCTTTTGAAATTCTGTCTTCCTATATTGAAGTAATGCATTGTAACATTTTTCAAATATGTATATTTTCTCATTCATATGTGTAAAATCACTTGTTATTACCTAAGTGTATTTTCCTGGGTGAATACATATTGTGTGCATATTGTTAGATTATATTAAAAAAATTCAATGTCTACAGAGAATTTGCCAATCTAGAAACTATAGTCTATTAACTAAACATAATGCAGCCACTACTATTTGTATAATTTAGAATACCTTATGGAGATATTATTTTGACACATTCTGTCTTTGGGAGATAATACTCTACCAAGTAGGAAGAAAACAAATATAGTTATTTCACCTAGCATAATGTTCTCCAGGTCCATCCATGCTGTCACAAAAGGGTAAAATTTTTCTTCTTTTTTATGTTTCAGTAGTATTGCATTATTTAAATGTCCCACAGTTGTTTCATCCACTCATCCACTGATGAATACTCAGAACCCTCCCATATCTTGGTGATTATAAATAATGCTGCAATGAACATAGGGGTGCTCATGTCCTTTTGAATTAGTGTTTGGGGTTTCTTCAGATGTATTCCCGGAAATGGGATCACTGGGACAAAACACAGATCCATTTTTAATTTTTTGAGGTATCTCCATACTACTTTCCATAGTGGTTGCAACAGTCTGCATTCTCACCCACATTGCAAAAGGGTTCCCCTTTCTCAATATCCTCACCAGCATTTCTTGTTTGTTGATTTATTGATGATAGCCATTCTGACAGGTGTAAGGCTTTATGCCTCTTATTGTGGCTTTAATTTGCACTTCTGATGATTAGTAACATTGGGCATCTTTTCATAAGTCTATTGGCTATTTATATATCCTCTTTGGAAAAGTGTTTATTCAGGTTCTTTGCCCATTTTTAAAATTGAATTTTTTCATTTTGATGAGGTTTATAAGTTCTTTAAAATTTTGTAAGTTTTTTATAAATTGACCCCTTATCATATATATCAGTGAATATGTTCTCCCCTTCAGTGGGTTGTCTATTTATTTTGCTGATGTTTTCCTTTGTTGTGCAAAATCTTTTTACTTTGATATAGTCCCATTTGCTTATTTTTTTCTTTGGTTCCCTTGGTTGGGGAGATACACCTGATAAAATATTGCTATGAGCAATGCCCTAGATTTTGCTGCCTATGTTTTTTTCTAGAATTTTTACAGTTTGAGGTCTAACATTTAATTATTTTTTTTGCACTTCACCTGGGTCAGAATGGCCATCATAAACAGATCAACAAACAGCAAGTGTTGGCAGGGTTGTAGAAAAGGGGGAACCCTAGTGCATTGTTGGTGGGAATGCAGACTGGTGAAGCCACTGTGGAAAACAGTATGGAGTTTCCTCAGAAAACTAAAATGAAACCGCCTTGTGACCCGGCAATTCTACTGCTGGGATTATATCCTAAGAATCTTGAAACACCAATCCAAAAGGACCTATGCACCCCCATGTTCATAGCAGCACAATTTACAATGGCCAAGTGTTGGAAGTAAAATTTAATTCTTTTATTCATTTTGAAGTTATTATTGTAAGAAGGTGGTCTAGTTTCATTTTTCTGCACATATCTGTCCAGTTTTACCAATACCACTTATTGAATAAAGTATCTTTAGCCCATTGTACATATGTGTTGGCTTCCTCTGTAGAATATTAATTGATTATAAAGGTGTGGGCTTAATTCTGGGCTCTCTATTTTGTTCCATTGATCTGTATCTGTTTTATGCCATTACCATGCTATTTTGGTTATTATGGCCTTATAGTATGCTTTGATGCCAGGTAGCATGATTCCTCAATTTTTGTATTTTTTTCTGAGGATCGTTATTGTGAAGCAAAGCCTTATGTAGCTCCACATAAATTTTTACAATATCTGTCCTTTCATTCTTCACTTTTTAGTTTAATAGCACCTTGTCAGAGAGATGTCTCTAGTATTCTAGTTTAAATTAGTAGATCTTGATATTTTTTACAGAGGTGGACACACTTGGGTTTATAATTGTAAGTATGTGAGACTGATGTTATTCTATATTATTATTATTTATGAATTATTGCATTATCTTCTATATGAACAACTCTGAACCTACATTTTGCCCAGCTCTGAATAATACAGGTGATAATCCTAAAAGCAGAGGAGATTAGAAAAATATATAATCTCTAGCACCTGTAGTTCAGGATTATATATTAAATTTGCTATTAAATTTGCTATCAACACCCACTAAAATATAAGTTCCACAGAGACAGTGATTTCTATCTAATTTGTTGATTCATATTTTCTAAATATTTAGATCAGTGCTAGGCATGGATCAGGCTTTTAGTAAATAACTGTTGAATAAATTAATAAAATATAATGGAAAAAACAGTACATGGGGCTACTATAATGTTTCTGGGGAAGCAATATTTTAATGGTCATAACATATTTAATATTAATTATTTTTGCCATGTAATATATCATGCTTAAAGGATTAAGGCATGAACATTTAGGAGTAGTTGGGGAGACATTATTTTTTTCTACCACAATGTTTTTAAAAGTTTGTTGTTCTTACAAAGACATACTTTATCTGCATTAATTTGATTTTGACTTGAGAACAAATCAATTTAGCATTGGGTTAGGCATTGCTTTAAATTTTTTAAGTAAATATTACATACACATAGATCAATGTTATTATAGCATGTTATTATAGTGTGTAAATAATTAAGGAAAACATTTATTTGTTTTATTCTTAAATTAGGTGACCTATTTTGTATACACATAAAAAATTTAACTTTAATTATCTGAAAAATGATATATTTTTACTAAAAAATTTAAAGGGAAAGAAAGAAGAGAGAAAAATTATTGATATATTTTTCTGTATCTATAACACTGAGTATTTCAAAGCCACTGCTATAAAATATTTGTGCTGGCCTTTAAAATAAATTGAGATTTCATAGAGCTTGTCAGTTATTTTGACAATGCTTTATAAAGTATATTTTTAATTCTGAGGCATCATCCACTTTCTGGAGTATTAGCTAAATATTTTTGTCTAATATTCTCACCATTCATTTCTGGGTGCCAATATGTTTTTCTTAAAGCTTTTAATTGGTACATTTTTTTGTCTATCCACAATTCATCAGAGAAATTGATTTTAAAACTGGAAAATAAGTTTCTTATGTGAGCCCACTGATCTTTTTGATAAAGAATAATATATAAAATATATACTTTATATGTGTGTATGCATGCATATAAATATACATACACACACACACATACACACATATCCCTTTGATCAACAGACCTCCCCATGAAGCTTTGTGGAAGTAGTACAAATGCTCATGCGTTTTGGTCTAATTTTTGCTCAACTGCCTAAACATAATAAAAACCTGGTGGTCTTCCAGAGAGAAATCATTAGGTGATATTTTGTTTTCCTCATGACCTTTGGGAAGGTAATTGATAGCAGAAAGCCTGAACAATCAAGTAAGGCACATCTCAAATGAACATGGGAAATTGCAGTGCACGTACAATCTCTGGAATTTGGTTAGAGTCCTTGGGCTGGATTGGTACCCGGCACTGATCACCTGTTCGGTTCTTAACATTGAACCAAACTGTGGATCATGTAGTTATTTTCACTGTTGCTTGTTCTCTGGTTTGGGTGACAACTTAATATCCTACAGCAGTATTTGACTCTGAAATGGTGCACATGACTGGTCACAGGCAGTAAAGGAAGCCTTGTACTTTCTGATTGCTACAAGAAAATATTTCGTGCAATTTGTGTTGGAAATAAATAAATAAATATACAAACACGGCAACTTAGACCTTGCTGAAAAGTAAGTAGAAAATCAAATTGACCTGGCTGGTGTAGCTTAGTGGATTGAGCACGGGCTGCAAACCAAAGGGTCGCCAGTTCGATTCCCAGTCAGGGCACATGTCTGGGTTGCAGGCCAGGTCCCCCAGTGGGGGCCACATGAGAGGCAACCACACATTGATGTTTCTCTCCCTTTCCCTCTCTATCTCTCTCTCTCTAAGAATAAGTAAATAATATTTTTTTAAAAAAAGAAAATCAAATTGAGAGCTATTTTCTTCACCCCGCGCATAATGTAAGCAATCTCTTAACAGGTCTTTATCCATCACTGCTTTATCCATCACTGATGACAGTTTTAATTTTCTTCATTGTTTGATTGCAAATACCAGAGACCAATGAAATACTTTCATCTTCATGACTCACTTATCATAGTGATTTTTAGTCTGCAATAGTTTTCATTTTAATAGTAATCACAATGTATTTGTTATTTGTTATCTGCTTTATTTGGATAACATCAGATGCTTCACAGACAATTCTGCTCTCTCCAAAGCTGCATTTGAAATTTCAAAAGGCATTTTAACATTATGCATTTCTTTTACTTTACCAGTAAAACACACAAACAAACACACACAAATTCTCTGATTTGTGATTAGAGCAGTGAGATCAAAGAAACTGTTAGTTTCTTAAATGCACCTCATCTAATCTTTGGGCACAGACTATTGTCTGAAAAGCTTTTCTGTCTCAGAAAGCACTAGGTCAATAATTCCCATGTTCATCTGCTGTCTGTGCCTGCTGTATTTTAGGCCCTCATTTGTCTCTAGCTCGTACTGAACAGTAACTTACTATTGGCTTCCCTGCCTACGTTCTTATCCCACGAGGAACCAGTTTTTACATTGCCACTAAGGTTAACTCAATGAGATATATTGGATCATATCACACTTTTTACATTCCCTAATAACTCCTATTGCCTAATGAAAAAGTCCATACTCCTTACTTAGATAAGTAGTAAAATCTTTTGAAGTCCAAGATTATTTTAAATTTGAAATTGTATTTTCCTCAACAGACTGTACACTTCTATGCTAATTTTCCACCTCTGGTATAAACAACTCCCAGCCATAATTAGGTACTAATTAAATATCTCCACTCTTTTATTTTACTGAATAAATAAGTATTTTATGTAAACTTATAGCTCATTATCCAATTTTTTCTAGTACTTATTGCAGCAACCTGCAATTGACATGATCTTACTCCTCCCTATATATTAAGCTCCACAAGGATAGTAATCATTTTTGTTACATATAATAAGCACAAAATCCTTGATACTGGATAAAACACAAAGTTATATTGGTCTTCTAGATAAACAAGACATAAGCCAGTCTGGGACTTCTGCCAAGATGGAGGCATAGGTGGAAACACTGTGCCTTCTCCCACAACCAAGTTTGAACACAACAAAGGTTTGGAGAACTAGGACACACCCAAAGACTAGAAAATGGAATTATATGCAAGTCCGACAACTACAAACCGTTCAACGGGGACGGTAAGAGGGGCGAAGCCAGTAGTGCAGCTGGGTCGGGCAGGACAGATCCCCCGACCTAGGCACGCAGGCAGCCCAGAACCAGTCGGGGTGTGGGGCAGACTGACCAAGGTCGCACATTCGCGCACAGTGAGACAGACCACACAGGCCCCAGGGGGCGAACCCAGTGGTGGAGGGCTGACAGCGGTGGCACACTCGCGTGCAGTGGAACAAAATGCGTGGGCCTGGTGACGGTGGTGGCTGTGGTGCCGGGGCCCCTGCGGCAGGCGGCAGAGGGGGAAGCCATTGTCCCTCTTTGACCCCGCCCCCACATACAGCGTCACAACCCAGTGACTTAGTTGCCCTGTTCTAGTGAACACTTCAGGGCTCTGATCCTGCTATGGAACAGGCATGAACAGCCCAAAAGATGGTGCAAGAAGAACTCAAAGTCCCAGAGCCAATAACTCTAAGCGACCAAGAAACTGCCAGCCTCTCAGAAGCACAATTCAAGACACTATTTATCAGGATGCTCACAGAACTGGTTGATTATAGTCACAAATTAGAGGAACATAGTCAAAAATTAGAGGAACATATGAAGGCTAAACTAATTGAAATGAAGGGAGATGCACAGGAAACCAATAGTGATGGAAAGGAAACTGGGACTCAAATCAGTGGAATGGACCAGAAGGAAGAACAAAACATCCCACCAGAAAGGAATGAAGAAATGAGAATTCAAAAAAATGAGGAGAGGCTTAGGAACCTCCAGGACATCTTTAAACGTTCCAACATCAGGAGTATAGGGGTACCAGAAGGGGGAAAGAAACAGCCAAGAGTGGAAAACTTATTTGAACAAATAATAAAGGAGAACTTCCCCAGTCTGGCAAAGGAAATAGACTTCCAGGAAATCCAGGAAGCTCAGAGAGTGCCAAAGAAGTTGGACCTAAGAAGGAACACACCAAGGCACATCATAATTACATTAGCCAAGACCAAAATGAAGGAGAGAATCCTAGAAGCAGCAAGGGATAAGGGGACAGTCACCTACAAAGGAGTACCCATCAGACTGTCAGCGGATTTCTCAAAAGAGACCTTACAGGCAAGAAGGGGCTGGAAAGAAGTATTCCAAGTCATGAAATCCAAAGACCTACAGCCAAGATTGCTTTATCCAGCAAAACTTTCATTTAGAATGGAAGGACAGATAAAGTGCTTCTCAGATAAGGTCAAGTTCAAGGAGTTCATCATCACCAAGCCCTTATTATATGAAATGCTAAAGGGACTTATATAAGAAAAAGAAGATGAAAAATATTAACAGTGAAAGGACAGCAAACACACAGTTATTAACAACCACACCTAAAACAAAAGCAAACCAAGAGGACAGCTAGATCAGGAGTGGAACCATAGAAATGAAGAACACATGGAGGGTTATAAACAGGGGGGTGAGAGGGGGAGAAGGCACAGAAAATAGCATAGATGGTAGGTAGAAAATAGATAGGGGGGAGGGCGAGAATAGTGGGGGAAATATAGAATCTAAAGAAGTTGAGACACGTGGTTATAAACTAAGGAGGGGGGAGAATGGTGGGGGAGGGAGTGTGTGGGTGGAGGGGAATGAAAGGGGGGAATAGAACAACTGTAATGGTATAATCAATAAAATATATTTTTTAAAAAAGACATAAGCCAGTCTGAAGGTTTAAGATTATATACACACACACACGTGTGTGTGCGTGTATTCAATGTTGGGCGTGAGCAAGGAAATAACTAAAAATACTGCGTACCCCCAATAAACTGTTTTAAATGAATGCATGTTCAGTGAAGGTAGAAATATTTTATTCACTGGTATATCACCAACAGTTTGAAGAGAACCTGGCACGTAACAGATGGGAAGTCTGGTCTTCTAAAGGCAAATCAATCTTGTTAAAGATATTAAAGATCTGAAATGATAGTAAAATTATTATTCTGAAGGGCAATATTTAGTGTTTTTTTAAATAACAAGGAATTGATGAGAGCTGATTCAACATAGAAGTAAGTGATGGCTAGTACTGGAATCATATGAGGCAAAACCAGTTTATGCTTAGAAGTCACTGGGTAACCAGAGTTATGGAAAATGATACTGACAGATCTACCCTAGAAGGTCAAATTAGCAGAGATGGAATAATGGCTAGTAGTATTCATTCACATATCTTAAAGAAGATGGTTGATACTGTAACTCCACTACAGACAGGAAAAAGTAAGAAAAAAAGAGAATTTCACAATGTCCCTTTGTGAATGCCCTTAATTCGAAGTGAGAAAAAATTACTGTAGATACAGGAGAATGATGGGGAAAACCACTGGGAACATTTGGGAATGAAATCTTCATGAAAGTCCCTGTGTGTGTGTGCGCGTGTGTGTGTGAATGTGTGGTTAGTACATGTCTCCATGCGCCTGTGGTATATGCGTGTGTGTGTGTGTGTGATGTACTATGAATTTGACTGAATACTACAAATTTGACAGAATATGACAAGAAATACAATGGTTTAAAATAGCAAAATGTGGTGAGCTGAAGAACAGAGCCCTCAACGTAGGTGGCTCCAGGCTGGACGTTGAGCCTCCCTGGACGTTGAGACTCATACGTTTGCCATTGCTGTCATTCTGCTTTGAGCTGTCCTTAGTGTAGGTGCCTCATGCTTGAGCTGTGCTAGGTCTGTGTCATATACAGACACTTCAATTGGTACAGGAATAAGATAAAACATGTTGTTCTTTATTTTAGAATGGGGAAATTTCCCCAAATTGCCGTAACTGTTTTGTTCATGCACCGATAAAAAGAATTGTATCAAAGGCACTTTTGTATACTAACAATGAAACAGCAGAAGCAGAAATCAAGAAAAAAATCCCATTTGATATAGAAAAAACAAAAATAAAATATCTTGGAGTAAATCTAACCAAGGAGGTAAAAGACCTGTATACAGAAAACTACACAACACCGAAGAAAGAAATCAAAGAAGGCACAAACAAATGGAAACATATCCTGTGTTCATGGATTGGAAGAATTAACATCATCAAAATGTCCATACTACCCAAAGCAATTTACAGATTCAGTGCAATACCTATTAAAGTACCAATGGCATATTTCACAGACATAGAACAAATACCTCAAAAATTTACATGGAATCATAAATGACCCCGAATAGCAGCCATAGGAGGGATCACAATACCTGATATCAAACTGTATTACAAGGCCACTGTAGTCAAAACAGCCTGGTACTGGCATAAAAACAGGCACATAGACCAATGGAACAGAACAGAAAGCCCAGAAATAAACCCAACTCTCTACAGTCAATTAATATTCAACAAAGGAGGCAGTAACATAAAATGCTCTAAAAACAATCCTCTTCAACAAATGGTGTTGGGAGAACTGGACAGCTATGCGCAAAAAAATGAAACTCGAGCACCAACTTACACCATACACCAAAACAAATTCAAGGTGGATAAAAGACTTAAATATAAGCTGTGACACCATTAAAGTCCTAGAGGAGAACATAGGCAGGAAAATCTTAGATATTTCACACAGCAACATTTTTACTGATATGTCCCCTAGAGCAAGGGACATGAAGGAAAGAATAAATAAATGGAATCTCATCAAAATTAAAAGCTTCTGTGTGGCTAAATAAAACAGGATTAAAATAAAAAGAGAACCAACCATATGGGAAAACATATTTGCCAATGATACCTCAGGCAAGGATTCAATCTCCAAAATATATAAAGAACTTACATGACCCAACTCTAAGAAGACAAGCAACACAATTGAAAAATGGGCAAAGGACTTGAAAGGACACTTCTCCAAAGTAGTTATACAGAGGATCCAGAGACACATGAAAAGATGCTCAATGTTGTAAGCTATCAGAGAGATGCAAATTAAAACCACAATGAGATACCACTTCACATTGGTCAGAATGGCTATCATAAACAAAGCAACAAACAAGTGTTGGAGAGGTTGTGGAGAAAAGGGGACCCTAGTTCACTGTTGGTGGGATCAAAGACTGGTATGATCACTATGGAAAACTGTATGGAAATTTCTAAGAAAACTAAAAATGAATCTGCCTTTTGACCCAGCAATTCCACTGTTGGGGTTATATCCTAAGAACCGTAAAACACCAATCCCAAAGAACCTATGCACCCCGATGTTCATAGCAACACAATTTATAATAGCCAAGAGATGGAAGTAACCTAGGTGCCTATCAGTAAATGAATGGATCGAAAAACTATGGTACATTTACACAATGGAATTCTATGCAGCAGAAAGAAAAAGGAGCCCCTATCCTTTGCAACATCATGGATGAAACTGGAAAGCATTATGCTGAGCGAAATAAGCCAGGCAGTGAAAGACAAATACCATATGATCTCACCTTTAACAGGAAGCTAAACAACAAAACAAACAAGCAAGCAAAATATAACCAAAGACACTGAAATACAGAACAGGCTGACAGTGACCAGAGAGGAGAGGGGAGGGAATTTCAGGGGAAAAGGGAAAGGATTTACAGGAACTAGTACAAAGGACACATGGACAAAAGCTAACAGGGGTGGAAATGGGAGGGAGGTGAGGAGCACTGAGGGGGTGAGCTGGGATGGGAGTAAAAAACAGAAAACTGTATTTGAACAATAGTTAAATAAATAAATTTAAAAATTAAAAAAAAAGAATTGTATCACATACCTGTGTGGTGCCCATGGAGAGCTTCGGCTTCGGAGAATTTCCCCTGAAATGAGCATTATGGCCACCCTGCCTCAGAGATGGAATTTAATAAAGAATATGTTTTTGTAACAAGAAATAAATGAGCATGCAACAACCATGTCACATCACTTTAGTTAGAGACTCTTATGAATTGGTCTTTATGTTCCTGATATTTTTCCTACCAATACAGAAATTTTAAATTTCCAATAACACATTTTAATGTCAGTTTTCAAATGTGCACAACTAGTTCAATCAGCATTACAGTGCAATGTAATTGGTATCACAGTTATATATTTAGAGCTATTTCTAGATTTACATCTGTTTCTCATCCATAACTTCACTCTATGAAATAAACACATTGGATAGTTATCATGAAAAGGAGCAATTTCTTTGATTGTAAGTTGCCCACAAAAACAATAACAGAAGTACAGGCGTTTCTACTAAAATACCAGGAATGCACTCCTGAAAATACCGTGTTCTACAAAATCCCACACTAAGAATATTAAGGCTTATGGGAAAAACAAGGCTAGAAGCAGAAAAATTGAAAACCTAGGCAACGTTATAACTGTGAGGCTAACCAACACAATAATATTACAAATAATATGATAACACAGTTAAAAATGATATTCCTAATATATAAATGCTACATTGGATATATAAATATTTGTCTTTAAAAAAAGGAATGTGTTGTAAGAAAGGGTTGAGTTTACTAAGTAATAAAGATTTGGAACAAATTTTTAGCAGTACAATGAGACAATCTTTATAATTTAAATGCAAAACAGATGACCACTTGAGCCAGGAGGCAGCTCAAAGAATGAATATACTTAGCCCTCTACTGCACATTCTGCCAGAACTCACTGTGTTTGCCCTTGCATGTTCAGTCCAGATCTGCTACATGTGCCTGCCTGGCACGATACATTCACAGCTGGAGGGAGACATCTCATCAAACTAATATTTCTCATTTAGCTAATGTCATCCTCTTGTATACCAATTATATAGTTCTATCTATCTATCTATCTACCTATTTATCAATCATCATATATCAGCATCATCTATCCAATTCATGTAACTGTATATAAGCAATATTACATATATTTATATATTACACATATAAATTATATGTGTAATTATATATATAACTTATGTCGCTGAAGCACAAAATGTAGCACTACAAGCCATGTTCAAATACACCGATTATGTTTCAAATAGCTATACTGGATCCACAGAATTACTGTGTAGGTGGTTGGTAGTGCATTTTTGGAAAGCAACTACGTACTCGGTTGCAAAAGAGTTTCTGTATATCCAATGAATGTCTTACTGTCATAACTATAAGAAATGCCATGGCACTTGATCTCAAAAGTTCCAGGGACCCCTTAAGAACTGGATCAGGTAAATTATTCAATTCTTCTTATTTATTCAGCCACTGAAAGGAAGCCATTTGGAATAAAAAGTAGAAGCTAACAAGCCACTCACCATAAGTTATAAAATGCACAATAGTTTGCAGACAGTTAAGCAGTGAAATCAGTGCTGTACATAGCACAACACTGTCATGGCTGTAAAGTGTTAAGCTGGGTTGTATATGTGGTTCCAAACATCTAACAAACCAAAGGGACAAGAAACAGAGAGTCATGGGAACCCTAGTGCTTGCAGCTTTTCTTCTTAGAAGAATTGAATCCGGGAACACAGCGTGGTATACACAATATACTTACAACACTCAGAATTGTTTTTGCATTGCTTTTACACAGAGGTACAGTGTAAAAGTTTCTATTGGGTAAAATAACTTTGAATGACTATAACTAATGTGCTAATAGCTGGTTTGGTTCAGGTATAAAAAAAATTACTTCTTGACTAAATCCTGGTTCGAGATTTAAACAATTTTACTTATTTAGTCATCTACTGAACATATTACTGAATTTGTCTATTAAAATTTTGTTTCAGGCAGAATTTGTGCAAATACTTGAGGGTAAATACAGGGTTTCCATCAAAGTTTTATGGATAAGGAATAATTGGTGCCAGAGAGAGAACATAAGTCAGAGAGGCTTGTTTCAGTGGGAAAGGAGCAGTAGGTCTTCATGAAATTAATCTACGTCAATGGGGAAAATGTTTTCAGAGACAGGACAAAGCACATTCTTTGTTAATATATACATTTGATAAGCTTGAAACTTTATTATTGAAAATTACCCTGCAATGACTTACTTTGCAAAGATCAATCTCCATCTTCATAGAATTTCAAATGTTTGGTTTTTAGAATAATAAGGTTTATATTTCTCTATTCTACAACTTGATTTGCTGTACCTATATATCATCATATCTGTATCCTTCAATATATATTCATACATATGTGTATATATTCAAAATCAAATTCTACATTTTACCCTGCAATTAGTTATTTATTAAACAATCAATTTTATGAACAATTTACTAAAAATAGCTTGGCTGAATTCAGCTAATTTTATTTCTACTTTCAGATCATTTAAGTCTTTAAAGTTTACGCTTATATTTGTGCATACAGTCATTTATTTAAAGATCTAGTAGCCATCATGTAGTGAAAATATTATTAAATATTGGAAACAAATATTGATTAATACCTATGGTGTTTTACCATATTAGCATCAAAGCAACTCTATAAATTAGTATTCAAACTTTATATATGAGAAGGTTGGTTTAGAAGGGAAATGGTATACTCCTTATAGTTTAGAAAAATTTTGGGTTAATTTCACACCCTCTAATGTGTAAGTGAAGTAGCCTGGAGCAAGTCACTTTACCTCTCTAAGCCCTGATAAAACAATACTTGCTTCCTAAGGTTCTTCAATGAAAAAGTTTACTCATAGAAAGGTGTTAAAATGTTCACTGAGTAATTGACGTAGAACAATGACTAAAATTATGTAAACATTTCTTTATGTTTTTATTTTGTATGATTTTGTTATTGTTACTATTTTATGGGCATTATTAGCATTATTACTATCAGAGACAGTATTAACTTTTCTGCAAGAATCACTGTCTTGTAAACAAATCAGATTTTAATTTCATGCTTTTCTGTCAAAAACTGGGTTTTAATTTTAGGTCTCTCTGCCTCAAATATGTTTGACTCTGTGCTATAGTGCTTCGCAAAGAGTGTATGTCTCTAAAGTAGGGCCTTTCAAATTTTCAAGTGCAAACAAATCACCTGGGAGTCTCCTTGAACTCTAGAGTCAAACTCTTTATATCTGTAGAGAGACCTGAGAGTCTACCTTTCAAAAAGCTTCCAGGGCAACAGTGCCTCTGGTTCTCAAAGCAAAGTTTGAATGGCTAGGAGATACAGGACACCTTCAGATCTTTGGAAATATGAAGGCTGGAAATAACCCCTAGTTCTTTGGGAATTAAATAGAACACTTCCTAATTCATCCCAGAGAAATATAAGCTCACTCTCTCCAATCCCTCAGATTCAAAGTGATTCATGATGGGAACAATGGCAATAGCATAAACAATTTTTAAAAAAGTAATCTAAGATTTTATGAAGAAAGCATAAGTTTCATACTTTGAAGTACAACTCATGAGGAAGGCTCGTATTTATAAACACCGCTTCTGTTTTTAGCCATATGGTTTCTCTTGCTTTTCTCAGAGAATAAGAAATATAAGGACCACACTCTTCTATCATAATGGCTACTAATCATGTCTCCGAATATTACAAATGTTTCTTCTGCCCACATTGATTTAAAGTGTATATGTATTTTTTGTGTAGATCTCCTTTCAGATACTTAAAAATGCTTTCTGGAATGCACACCTCACTTGTTTCCCCAGCTCTCTGACTCACTCATAAATCAACATTTTTTCCTCTAACTTTTATTTGTCTATCTCTAGTCTCGATAAGCAATTATTATCTTACAAATGCTTAGATTTTTGAAGTGACAATTGAGCTTGACTTTCATACTAATCTCATCTGTGCATGCGAATTCACACAGTGTAGGCTTGAAACCCACTATTATTGGTTAAGTGAAAACATCTCGATGATGTGCAGTAATTGCTAAATGTTTGTGTCCAAAAATTTCCTGTGTAGAAATCCTAATTCCCAAGGTGATGGTAATAGAACATGAAGCCTTTGGAAGGTGATTAGATCGTAAAGGCAGAGCCCTCATGATTGGGATGAGTGCTTGGTCGAAAGAGACTCCGCAGAGCTAGCTCAAGCCTCCCCCATGTGAGGATACGATGAGAAAATAGCTGTCTGTGAGGAAGCAGGTCTCTAACAGACTTCAAATCCACCAGTGCCATGCACGATGCTAGACTTCCCAACCTCCAGAACTACGAGAAATCAATTTCTGTTTATAACCCACCCAGTAATGTCACTTTGTTATAGCAACCCAGATGTACTGAGAGGGAAGGATGGCAATTCTCTACGACACAACAAAGACAGTTAGCAGTTATAGACATTTGAACAGGTGTTTTGAGACAATATCATTTCTCTTATTTTTATTTATTCATTTTATTTAGTTGATTTAATTAAACCCAGGGTGTACTTATACTAATAAAAGTAAAGAAAAAATAATATTATCTGAATATGTCTTCTTCATAAAAGATATTGACTATGAAAATGTCCTTCAATTTAATTTCCAGTCCTATTCTTCTCTCTAACATTTTATTAAGCTTCTCTGAAAATTTTATTCTTGATCTTTTAGACAGCTCTTTTTTTATGTCTCCTGGGAAATACTAGCTTCTCTATCATTCTTTTGTGACCATTAATCACCTAAACTAAAATAAATCACAGTTTTGAGAAAATAATTCTTCGCATTTGTGGATGGAGTCTTATAAAACAACTTAAATAAAGTTTTGTAGGATTTGTGTTTGAGTATGTTTATTTTAGCAAGTATTTATTGATTGTACATAGATATAAATTTCTTTAATATGAGAATATTTGATTTCTGCATAGGAAATACCATGTAAAAATAAAAGATGATATAAAATCTGTGACTGAAGTACACAATTCAAGTAAAAATATACACATTACTATCTGAAATTGTATTAGTAATAAATTTGTATGCTTATTTTCTGTTTTCCCATAAACTATAGAAGGTCTGGAAGGGAAATGTAGCTCTATATACTGATATTTATAATAGATTGTGGTAAGCGAAGTGGATTTGGAACAGGAATCATAAAGGTTTTATATATATAAATAAAGGTGTATATCAATAAGGTTTTATGTGTATATATATATATATTTATATTTATATAAATATTTGCATAAATATATAAAAGTTTATATATATATATCCCTTTCAATAACAGTATGTCCAACCAGTGAAAAAAGCCTGCCTGGCTTTCGTTCAGATGGCCCTGGGTTTCATCACAGCAAAAGGTGCCTATGGAGGAACTGAGCTTTCTAGAGACTTTGGTAAAGCTGTCTTCTAGTCATCCATGCCAAAAAGAAAGCAGTGGATAACTTCACCCTAGAATTCATAAAATGAACCTCTCATTTTAGGGGAAAATGAAGAAATAACAGGACTCATCAATAAGGTTTATTTGAGTAAAAAAGAAAAATATGTATCTCATCACCAAAAATAGGTGTTATTTCAAAACCTCATTTTCATATAGAGGAGACAAAGTAACATAAGAACATAAATATGGGAATGCAAATGAGATCTACATTTAGTCATTCATTCATTCATATTTTGTTTGCATTTACTGTCTCAAGCAGTGTGCTGCCCATTGTGTGTTTGCATTCAACGGTGAGGAAAACCCTGGCCCACCATCCTGGAGCTTTTACAATAGTGGAGGCAATAGGCATTGGAAAAGTAACTATGAAAGTAAATTACAAGCAAGCAAAATATGACCAAAGACACTGAAATAGGGAACAGGCTGACAGGGTCCAGAGGGAAGAGGGAAGAGAATCACAGGGAAAAGGGGGAAGGACTCACATGAACAAGTATAAAGGCCACATGGACAATAACTAAGAGTGGGGGGTGGAAATGGGAGGGAGGTGGGGAGCATGGGGTGGGGGGCGGGCAGGGTTGGGAATATAAGACAGAAAGCTGTACTTGAACAAGAATTAAATAAAAAAATTATTTTAAAAAAATAAAATAAAATACGTTTAAAAAAAGAAAGTAAATTACATAATTTTATACACTTGAAAATGCATGATTAAAATACCTATAATACTTTTAATACTTGATTAAAAGAAAATATTGAGATTATATAAGGAAAAAAATACCTGCTCTGGGGTGAGGGAACAGAGAAAAGAGAATCCTTCTCCAAGAAAATTATGAGGCTGACACCAGAAAAATATAAAAAAAACACTCATGATTAACAAAGAAATAAAAAGACCCTCCAAATATATCAGGAACAACATGTGCCAATTTATTGAGAACACAAAGAATTATTTCTCTAAAAAATGGATGTGGGCTGAGTGCTGGTAAGCAACTTGATCTAATGACCAAGGGATGAACAATACAAGATGTGGTTGGAGATACAGGCAGGGGACACATTGTGTTTTCCTGTTTCTGGTCAAGCTTCCCTTTCTCCAGTTCCCAATGAACAACAACTACCACTGTGAAGGTGGTAGATCTTCTTTCTTGCCATAAGAACATTTTCAGTTTCTATAAAATGCAGGTAACAGTTCTTAACAAAGTTATTTTGAGAATCAGGCAACATGAGATGTGTGGAAATAATTAAGTTACTTAAAAATACTGTGACTCTGGAAGCAATCCAAGTGCCCATCAATAGACAAGTGGATGAAAAAATTGTGGTAGTTATACAAAATAGAATACTGCTCAGCCATAAAAAGAATGGAATCTTATCATCGGTGATGGCATGGATGGACCTAGAGGGTATTATGCTAAGTCAGAATAGGTCAGACAGAGAAAGACAAATGCCATATAAGTTCATGTATATGTGGAATTTAAAGAGCAAAATAAATGAACAAACAAAATAGAAACAGACTTATAGATACAGAGAACAAACTGAACAGACTGATGGATTCCAAGAGGCAAGAGGTTGGAGGTCTGGGTGAAAAAAAGGTGAAGGGATTTAGAAGTACAAATTGGCAGAGTTACCAAATGGTCACAAGGATATAAAGTACAGCATAGGAAATATAGTCAATGATATTGTAAAAACTCAGTATGGTGCCAGTTGGGTACTTGAAATATCAGGGTGATATTTCATAAATATTACATAATTCACACATTGAATAATTGTCTAACCATAATACTGTGCACCTGAAACTAATATAATATAAAATAGTATTTGAAATAGTCAATAATCGGCAAAAAATACTGTGTCTGTACATCACTGTAAGAGACATAACCTGCTTCATGCATCTGTGTCATCCAGGCTTTGACATAAAATCACAAATTGTTCTTGATTTTTACCAAGATGCTATGATTGTGTTGGAAGTTCACTAGATTCTTTGATGTCACTGGGACATTTCAAACTAAACCTAAAGTAAATGGCAAGGAAACTCAATGCAGTGCTCATCACAATAACAGTTAAGGTAGAATATCTCCTCCCAGAAGGTTCTCATTACACAAATGAGAGCCTTACGAACTTTTGGGGTGAGTAAATGTTAACTAAGAAAACATATTAGATACAATCCTAGCAGTGGAATTGCTGGGTCAAAAGGCAGGTCCAATTTTAGTTTTCTGAGAAAATTCCATACTGTTTTCCATAATGGTTGTACCAGTCTACAATCCCACCAACAGTGGACCAGAGTGCCGCGGTCCAGCTGCAGCAGGGTCCAGGGGTCCCTCGAAGTGAGGATAGGCGTCAGCAATGGGTAACAGGCAACTACACAGCTCAAAGGCAGGTGAAGCACTGTTCCGTTTATTACAAGTACAAGCAGGTTTTTTATATTTTCATTAACATTTACAGGTGCATAGTATAATCAGTTGAACAGAAAAAATCAATATAAAGTTAATTAGGAAAAATACGAAAATTCCCATAGTTTAAACAAAAGTTATTTTGACCATAGATATATATCCCTATTCAAGGTAAAGGAGGAGCTGTTATTCTAATAACTTTAGACATTCAGGGCTATTTCATTAGAGGGGATTTACCTCGGGACTTACTTAAGGGGGCTGCCTTGGGTATTCCAGGCCCCCTACTAGCTGATATCCTCATATCCTACAGCTGCTTAATCAGGTCAAGGAAGGAGGTGTTATTTTGGGGAAAGGCCAAGATGATACTGTTCTCAGCCTGACTTAGTTGCTGAGCTCTAAGAATGGTCAGCATTTCTAGGAGATTCCAAATTATCAGAAAAGTAGAGGTTAGAACACCAAGAGGCAGCAAGATTAAAATCAACACCACACATCCATTCATGCCACGTCTGCCAGGCCGGAACACGCTTCTTTGAAGTCATCCTCCCCATGCTCGGACTTTGTCAGACAGCATGGTTGGCGCTGGGACTGGATGTGGCACCAGAGTTCCCTTTTCCCCACACCCTCTCCAACATTTGTTGTTTATTCCTTTGTTTGTGATAGCCATTCTCACCTGAAATAGTGAACAGGCTGACAGTGACCATAGGGAAGAGGGGAGGGAATTTCAGGGGAAATAGTGGAGGGATTTAGAGGAACATATATAAAGGATACATGGACAACAACTGAGAAGGACGGAAATGGGATGGAGGGGGGGAGTACAGAGGGTGGGATGGGATGGGAGTAATAGACAGAAAACTGTACTTGAAAAATAATTAAATATTTTTTAAAAAAAGAAAAAAACATATTAGAGTCTGAATTTCTGGGCAGGCAAGCTCAAAGGTTTGGGAGAACAGGTGCAGGTGGAATATCTGAGAAGAGCATTTAGATGCATTTGTCTGTCATCCTCCTACAGGGGCTTACCAGGTTTGGGTGCTGTCCAGGGTGCACATCACTGGGAGGCTTGTCTGATGTTTTTGTCAAGCTGCTAACACCTGCAACTCCTTGACTGTCATCATTCATGTGATTTGGTTGTTGACAATTTTTACAGGTTAACTAGTTTAATTATTTACAAATCAGCGGGAATACAATATGTAATTCCTTTCTTGAAAAAATGTTAAAAGAATCAAAGTTTCAAGGATACCTAAGCAACAGGAACTAAGGTGTTTTGATGTGTCAAAGGCAAAACTGATTGATTTCAATTGTGTGTCTTTTTTTTTCCCACAGAGTTATTAATTGACTCTAACTTCTGTGTGTGTTTCATAACTTCTAAAATTAAAGCAGTATGGGATATGTGTATAATTATTAATTATACCAGATCATAAACCTATTTGAACTCCTAATTTGAAAATTTCTCGACAAAGTTGAATGGGAGAGTGGTTGAGAATTATGCAGAATTTTCTCCCTAATCCTGAGTTGCAGGTTCTGATTAAAACAGAAATGAACATGTTAGAAACAATCAAATAAAATAGTAATTAAAAGTAAGGTATAGATCATAGGGGAATAAAAAAGTTGCATGATCAAAATGTGAAGTGCTGGATAAAACCAATAGCAGAATACATCCTAAACATTTTGAATCGTGTGTGTGTGTGTGTGTGTGTGTGTGTGTGTGTGTGTGAGAGAGAGAGAGAGAGAGAGAGAGAGAGAAAGATTTGAGGAGAAGGGAGGAAGTGAGAGGTAAAGAGACTTGGACAAACAAAAATAAATTTTTAAACTTCTACTTTTCTAAAATCATTATAAATACCTTACATTCTTTGCCATATCATCCTAGGTCTATGTTGTAAACATATTTTACAGGCAGGGAAGGCATTTACTTTTATACTTCTCATGGTTTAATCCACCTGTGAGTTTAAAACCAATCTTTTTAAAGATTCAGTCCCTTTGGAAATGTTAATCTCAAAAGGATTTCTATTTCTTTTTGTGCGTGGTATAAAAGCAATTAATCTTTTTCTTGTGTAATTATGTAATACATTCAATTTTGTAGTTATTGCATTTTCACATTTATCTTATTTTCTTAGCACTCTAAGGATACTATCAATTCTCCATAATGCTATTAACAAAGTCAAAAAGTATTCATGAAAAATAAAAATAATTATATTAAAGTTTTAAAGAAGCTTTTTTCCTTCACTTTTACTTTTTTTGCTTCAAAACACACTGCATTTCAGTAATGCCTTTAAATTGGTGGCTTAAGTCTCCAGCTCAGAAATACTGATGCTTTCATTTGCAAGATGTTCTTTGTCACAGCAGACAGCACAAATGAATGAAAATACATGTACTTTCTACTTCTTTTAAAGAAACATTTGCCACCTGTTCATGGTTTTTCATGATCAAAAAACTAAGTCCCTTGATTTAATGTTCCGTAAAACATCTATCTCTACAGAATGGTCCCAAGGTAAGATTCTAGCTCCGGAACGGGTAGGAATAGATAGGGAACTGAAAGATTTTTTATAATGATGCATCCATCAAATATTAGTTGTGTTTTCTAATATCCAAGCACTATGTTAGTGGTTGGGGGTAAAATGACCCCAAGAATCATGCATTCTCCATAATCTCTTGAAATATCCACACTAATGAGCTCAGGAAGTTAAATTGTATAGAAAATAGCATTTGCATTTTTGAGATATACCTGATGGGGAGAGAGTGATTGATTAAAGAGTATCTCAGTCTAAATATTTAGAGGCCATGGTCTAGGCTCAGTGACTACCAATTAAATTTTCTAATGTAAAATCAAGTTCAAAAGTCTTATCTTACAGTAATTTCCAATGGCCTAAGTAAATGAAAGCTGTGATGATATTGTCACATACATTTTGGTTTTATTGTTATTATAATTTCTCTTGTTAGTTCCTATCATATCCTCTTTATCTTTTAATATTTCCACACATATAATAATTATATAGGTATATATATGACTTTGTTAGATAAAATATTAAA
The DNA here is from genome assembly GCF_014824575.4 of Sturnira hondurensis. Classification (NCBI taxonomy): domain Eukaryota; kingdom Metazoa; phylum Chordata; class Mammalia; order Chiroptera; family Phyllostomidae; genus Sturnira; species Sturnira hondurensis. The sequence goes on from NW_028074670.1 coordinate 5,204,787, forward strand.
AAACAGTTGTAATGCTTGACGATAGTTTCATTGTGTACTTGCAGGTTATTGGGGATTCACGATTCAATATGTAAAGTCTTCACTTAAAGAGCAGCAGCTAATACTGCATTCATATTATTCCTCCAGGGCACCATGTTAGCTTTCCTGTTAAACCAAGACAATTTGTCTTTCAAAATATTTTCTCATGTAGGTTATATGTAGGATACACAAAATTTGATATATTCTTGATTTTATTTTGCCAGACTTTTGATGTTGTTGACCCTATGTTAATGAAACCTAAGTGTTTTAGCTAGTGTCCAATGTTTTGCATATATGTAAGGAATTATGAAGATAGGTTGGAAAGGAATCTCCCCATATTGAATTAAAGGTAAAGGCTGCAATGGTATACCAAGACTGTCGTTGCTAATCATTTTTCTTCCATCCCTGCCTTAAGATGTCAAGATGCAGTGTGCAAGGGAAAAGAGAGAAAATAGATGGGGGATACTAAAAAGAAAAAAGGAGGGAGGTTTTATTTTAGCTTTGCTTTCTATCTCTTTATTCATTAAGACCTGTTCAGAATGTATCTTTGCAATTAACCTATAAATATCCAAGCACAAGTTTCTATGACAACCAGCCAGTTATTTCCCAGACATGTTATGCACTACTTCTGAAAAATTCTCTCAAGTTCCTAGTGCTCTGGGCTAAGGAAGAGTGTGTTGTCTTACAGTTAGCAATCATTTTTCAAAAATCTGTGTGTGTGTGTGTGTGTGTGCACATGTGTACATGCTTGTGTGTATGTATTTCCCCACAAACAGAGCCAAAGTTAAGGATAATTTATAAATCAATGGTTTGTCTAATTTTTTCTAAAGAAAGATAACCTACACCAAATCACATGGAAGTAAAAACTCCTACAGCAAAAATTGTGTAGGCGATAGTATTTCCATTATTGCATAATGTTTAATGTTGTTTCATAAAAGAATAAGAACTCCCTGGCTGGTGTGATTCATTGGATTGAGCACTGGCCTGCAAACCGAAGGGCTGCAGATTCCATTCCCAAGGCACATGCCTAGGTTGCAGGCCAGGTCCCCAGTAGCAGGTACCTGAGAGGCAACCACACATCATTCCTTCCCTTGTCTTTCTCCCTCTCTTCCCCTTTGTCTAAAAATAAATAAATAATTTTTAAAAGATTTTATTTATTTTTCTTTAGAGGAGAAGGGAAGGAGAGAGGGAGAGAAATATCAATGTATGGCTGCCTCTGGTGTGTCCCCTGTCGGGAACTGGCCTGCAACCTAGGCATGTGCCCTGACTGGGAATCGAACCGTGATCGTCTGGTTCGCAGGCTAGTGCTCAATCCACTGAGCTACACCAGCCGGGGCAATTTTTTTTTTAAAAAAAGAACAAGAACTGTGCTTCACATAAGTCATTAGCTTATTTATTCCCATTTTTAAAAAAATGGGAATAAATCTCTTTTCCCCACAATCTCTCCAACATTTGTTGTTTGTTGCTTTGTTTATTATGGCAATTCTGACTGGTGTAAAGTGTATCTAGTTGACTGCTGGTGGGATGCAGACTGGTACAACCACTATGGAAAACAGTATGGAATTTTCTAATAAAACTAAAAATAAATATGCCTTTTGACCCAGCAATTCCACTGCTAGGATTATATCCTAAGAACCCTGAAACACCAATCCAAAAGAACATATGCACCTCAATGTTTAGAGCAGCACAATTTACAATAGCCAAGAGTTGAAAGTAACCTAGGTGCCCATCAGTAAATGAATGGGCACTTAAATTTATCAAAAAACTATGGTACATTTACACAATGGGATTCTATGCAACAGAAGGAAAGAAGGAGCTCCTACCCCTTGCAACAGCATGGATGGAACTGGAAAGCATTATGCTGAGTGAAATAAGCCAGGTGATAAAAGACAAATACCATATGATCTCACCTTTAACAGGAAGCTAAACAACAAAACAAACAAGCAAGCAAAATATAACCAAACACACTGAAATCGAGAACAGGAAGACAGGGACCAGGGAGGGGCGAGGGGAGGGAATTCCAGGGGAAAAGGGGAAGGATTCATAGGAACAATTATAAAGGACACATGGACAAAAACTAAGGAAATGGGAGGGAGGTGGGGAGCACTGGCGGGGGGTGTACTGGGATGAAAGTAAAAGACAGAAAATTGTACTTGAACAATAATTAAATAAAAAATATTTTTTAAAAAATAAGAAAATTAAAATAAATTTTATAACACTAGCACCCTCACCCTTGGTTTGAAAAGGCAGAATTTCCTAGACTAAGAGTGGACTAAAAATGGAATGAGAATGATAATGGAATAAGAACGATGTTGTTTAACACCATTCAGTAAAATCCCTGTTTGTTTAATATTTTATCATTTACAAAGTTTATTTTAGCACATGATAAATTTAAGTCACCAACAAAACTAAGAGGGCAGTACAAAAACTCTATTTATTTTTACAAGTATAAGAATTCAACTGGTTTGTCATAATTAGTCTTCAAAATCAGAACATGTCATTTCCTTGGCAAAGTCTTTAATTAACACCCAAGTTCACACAATCCCATTATCTTCAAAGTTTTCAGCGAAATATTAATTACAGCTATATATATCACTATTCTTCCCCATGTACTTGGATCATGAGGAAGCATAGCTAAGTTTGTTTTGTGACTCATCACATGCAAGGCACTGCTTTGCTTGTATTCACTCACCTGATCTTTCTGACGATCAATATTATCTCCAACTTACAAAGTAAAAAATTAAGACAAAAATGTTATAGAACTTGTGAAGTACGATTCTAGCAGTATGTGGCAGAGCCATAACTAAAGTGCAAACTTTGCTTTTTCATACACTCCATGCTGCCTCAAACACTATATTTTTCTGTGTATCACTTAGAATATATAACATAATAGTTTGAAAACTCTATTCACTGAGTGAATGATGATTGATGTCTGAACACATAAACAGGGCTTCAGATAGAGAGAAAAATCATTTTCAAACAGTAAAGATGGACATGGTTCAACACAATCTTGACATACAACCAAAATCCTATAAGAATTCAAACATAGAAAGGCCAGAAATAGTCTTAATGTTCTGTTTTCCTCAATAAGGATATAGACCTCAGACAAACAAAACATAATGCACTTTAATGTAGGACACAAGATGAAATAGAAGGTCATACTAGTGACTTTGTGTGAATCACTTTGTTAAGGACAAAGAGAGTCTTGTAAAGGTGGAGGCTCCATCTAACATTAGTGAGGTGAACCTCAGAAAGAACTGATGAATCTGGTGAAAGAGACATCATGCACTTAGACTGAACTAAGAAATTTGAAGTTTGGTTAGTTCATTTAATTTCAGTTTCTGTGTTCTTTTTTATCAAGCTTAATATATCCTTCATATTTATATATCCAATCTTAGCTCAAAAACTGTTATAGAATAGTATGTAAATATATTTTTTGTTGAAATTGTTAATGACTATGCTACATTATTTCAAAATAAAAAAAGAAAAGATGGTTTAGGAATGTAGCAATATACTCCTTCCTGAAAAATACAAGAAGTATCATTGGACAGGTATGATTACTAAATCCTGTAATTATGTATTCTATAAAGCTTAAAATGCATATTTGCGTATGCACTATAGTTAACTGAAATATATATACAGAATTTTCGAACAGCAAGAGATCAACTGATTAAAGATATTCTTTCTGTGGAAGGGCAATACTGATGAAAACTAGATTTAAAAATATTAATTTTTATGACTGTGTTAACTTGGCAAAAGATGTGAACAGACTCCAAAGTACAAGGAAGCAATACATATCTTAAACATATTATAAAAAATATTACCTGAATTGAAATTAGTTCTCAGAAGCAGAATCAAATTGGTGAAAAACCACAGAATTCAAGGCAGCACATAGCTCTGAGGTTTCATGGTCATACATTCAAGAGCCAGCCCAGCCATAGACTTGACTTTCTGATTCTTGGGAAAAAAATAAAAACTAAAAACCAAGCAAACAAACAAAAAGCGCCTCTAGAAATTATAGTATCTTCTCATTTGCCTGTTGTATAGATTTTAAGAGATAAGCATGTTGCCCTGGCCAGGTGGCTAAGTTGGTTGGAGCATCGTCTTGTACACCAAAGGGTTGTGGGTTTGATTCCCAATCAGAGCACATACCTTGGTTTTGAGGTCAATGCCCAGTGGGGGCGCACATGAGAGGCAACTGGTTGATGTTTCTTTTTCACAGAGATGCCTCTCTCTCTCTTTCTTTGTTTACCTCCCACCCTTCTTCCCTCTCTAAAATCAATAAAAAACATATCCTCAGGTTGGGATTAAAAAATAAATAAATAAAAGGTAAGCGTGTTACCTTGAGCTGTTCTGTAGCATGTGGATTTTTGACTTCATGTAGGAAAGAGTTCACAACACTAGTCCAAGTGATTCTGAGAGTACATTTTTTTTAAAGCTGGCTACAGTGAAACAAAGAAAGGACTTAGGGTAGAAGAAGCAACAGGAGAGAGCCTAGGCAAGGCTGTTTTGGCTCTCTAGAAATATTATGGGAAAGAAGGAAGCCAAGGTGGGGCAGCTTTTAGCTCACTGGGAAGTCAAAAATAAAGGAGGGCCTTGGAAACTTGATCAGGATATAAGTCTGGGGTGAGCTGCTGCTGCCTGCTGCTCCCCTGGATGCAAGTCTCATGGGGACTCTTAGAATTTAGGAGAAACAAAGTCAACAGTTTATGCCTTAGAAGGTGCATGGTATGCTGTAGAGCATGCCTGCACTGGGTCTTTGTTTTGAGGTGTTTTGTTTTTTTTTGTTGGTAAGAATCTTAGGGCAGGGTTTCAGCAGAATATTCATCAGTTTTTCAGGTGTGTTTTTAATATGTTGATGCATCAAAATAAACATATAGGGAGCTCTGGGGATCCAGAGACACATGAAAAGATGCTCGATATCTAGCTATCAGAGAGATGCAAATTAAAACCACAATGAGATACCACTTAACACCAGTCAGAATGGCTATCATAAACAAAGAAACAAACAACAAGTGCTGGAGAGGTTGTGGGGAAAAGGGGACCCTAGTCCACTGTTGGTGGGATTGCAGACTGGTACAACCACTATGGAAAGCAGTATGGAATTTTCTAAGAAAACTAAAAATAGACGTGCCTTTTGACCCAGAAATTCAACTGCTAGGAGTATATCCTAAGAACCCTGAAGCACCAATCCAAAAGAACCTATGCACCCCGATGTTCATAGCAGCACAATTTACAATAGCCGAGAGTTGGAAGCAACCTAAATGCCCATCGGTCGATGACTGGATCAAAAAACTATGGTACATTTACACAATGGAATTCTATGCTGCAGAAAGGAAGAAGGAGCTCCTACCCTTTGCAACATCATGGATGGAGCTGGAAAGCATTATGCTGAGCGAAATAAGCCAGGCAGTGAAAGACAAATACCATATGATATCACCTTTAACAGGAATGTAAACAACAAAACAAACAAGCAAGCAAAATGTAACCAAAGACAGTGAAATACAGAACGTGCTGACAGGGTCCAGAGGGTAGAGGGGAGAGAAGCACAGAGTAAAAGGGGATGGACTCACATGAATAAGTGTGAAAGACACATGGACAATAACTAAGATGGGGGGCTGAGATGGGAGGGGGTGGGGAGCACTGGGGAGGTGCAGGGCTGGGAATACAAGAAAGAAAACTGTACTTGAACAAAAGTTAAATAAATTTTTAAAAAAACCATATAGGGAGCTCTGGGATTATTCTTTAGCCTGCTTTACTCTTTCACTCTTATCTTGGGTCTGTCTGGCAATAATCTGGTTTGTGTAATTTGTTCCCCTGACTTTATATGTCCTTGGGTCTAGCTGGCACACATGGCATTTATTGGATCTCTGCTCTGTATTTCCCAGACCAGGGTGAATTCAGGTATGTATTCTCTGGTTAGGGAGGAGAGGTGTGAAGTGTTTGCTCTCAAGTGTCTTTGGTTAGGGAAGGCAAGGTCTTGCAAATCACTAGCTGGCTTTAAGGTGTTCAAATTATTTAACCTTATTTAATTATCTTGTCTCAGTTTCCCCATTTCATTCGCCCAGGTATTTTCCTAGCCTTTCACTAACCTGCCTCAAACATACAAAGCACTTGGGCAGTTATCCAGCCTGTTAACAAACACTAGCTATTGCTATTTTGTTTCTACTTTTTAGATTAAAAAACATCCATCGATAACCAATGATTATGCAAGAAAAAAGTGAAGAGGCTTGACTTTCAGATGAAACTCAAAGAGTTTGGCTTACATTGAAATTATTTAAATAACTTATAAAGTAAGCATTCAAATACAATTGGGGGCCAAATGCCTGTGTGAAAAGACTGCAAAATGGAGGCACCTCAGCAAAACCCGGGTGATGAAGCTTATACCTGTATGTGTAACCCAGAGACACTTAGGCTTAGCCTTTCTTCTCAAGGCCCTCCTTTCACCATAGTCACCACATACTGGTGGCTAGTTATCTAGTGACAGATAAGCCTTGATGACATTCTGTCCCTCATCCAACCAATCAGAGGAGCTCCACAATCATCTCTATTTCCTGCTTTTAGTAAATAGATACCAAGGCTTGACCCATTTCCACCGGAGCACCTAACATGGCTTTGTGTTTGTGCTGCTCTGTTCCCAAACTGCGATATACTCAAGTAAACTTAGAATTTGATCAAGTTGAAATCATTTTATTTCCATGGACGCTTCATACAAATCCAAGGTAAAGAATAACACTATTCCAGGAGAATTAAAAAGTGTAGAAGTTTGTAACATAAAGCATCAAAAGGAAATTAATTTTAGAAACTTTAAGTTTGGTTTATAAGTAACATCAAATTATATATTTTTCTATTATTTATATATATTAATAAATAATGTATATTATTTTCTATCTACTATTTATATTTATTTTCTTTTTTCACATTTTTTATTGTTGTTCAAGTACAGTTGTCTCCATTTCCCCCCCCACCACTCCCCTCACCCCAGCCATCACCACTTCCCACCTTGATTCTCCCCATCTTTGGTTTTGTCTCTGTGTCCTTTATAGATGTTCCTGAAAACCCTTACCCCTTTTATTATTTATATTTATATTTAAATTTATTTTTATATTGACATTTATATTTATGTACCATCTCCCTTTAGGGATTTTACTTCTCCAAGACACTGTGTTGAATTTCATCCTTTGACTGACTTTGATCTTACGGTAGCTGAATACTACCATAACCACCCTTAGCTTCATGCTTAAAAAATGTGATATTAACATTTTGGTACCAGCAGAGGGCTGAAATATGCTTAGAAGTCTGGATTTATTTCCCTGAAGTTGCTGACTTCCACGTAATAAGAACCCCCTTCCCACTCCTTATGCTGAGGATTCTAAAATGAATACATGTGATCCAATCTGCCGGTTCTAGTCAGACCCCAGTGCTGGAAGCACAACTTCCTGGCTAATACGACCAAGACCAACAAACCTCAGCCAACAGACAGATTCTGAAAATAGAATAAATAATTTATACTTAAAATTTTGAAATGTTTTCTTATGCAAAAACAGCAATAACAGATACAAGCACTATCGATCTGGAAATAAATAAACTACAAACTGTTTTTATTAGAGCATATGTGTCCTCTCTATTTGGTATGAACAAGTTTTGAGTGTTTTATTCTGTTTGGTGAAAGGAAATTCTATAAATATATAAATAACGTTCCTATTGTGATAATAAATACATATTAGACAAAAATGCTTAGAAATGTTAAAAAGTTTTATCAGTGCAAGAGAAACTATAAAATATTTATTATAAAAATGTTAAGTATTATACACATGCAAAATATGACCATAGCATGAAGATAATATATGCAATTTTCTTTGAACCTTCACGAGGTCATTTTCTTCAGTAAAAATCATTAAGAATCATTTGACTAAACATTATTATCTCCAGAAACATCACAGCAATCTTGTGATTCAAACTTGTGTTAAAAAAAAAAGAAAGAAAACACACATACTTGGGAGACCATCTGTTCAGATCCTCTGCCTATTATTTAATTAGATAGTTTTTGTTGTTGTTGACTTGTATGAGTTTTTTGTAACTTTATTTTTAACATTGACACTATCACAGGGTCCCCATTTCCCACTCCCCCTTTACATGCCTCAACCCTTCTTCCCCTTCCCTCTGGGCATCACCACACTGTTGTCCTTGCCTATGGGTTATGCATATTTGTTTTTTTGCTAATCCTTTTACCTTCTTTCATCCAGTCCCCTCCTCCCACTTCCTCTCTAAGTTATTTTCTTAAAAAAATTAAATGTTTATTGATTTTAGAGACAGATGAAAGGTTGGGGAGAGAGAAAGAGAAAGAAACACAATGTGAGGGAGAAACATTGATTGGTTGCCTCCCATGTGCAAACCACAACCTAGGTGTGTCCCCTGACCACAATCACACCCCCAACCATTTGGTGCATGGGACAATGCTCCAAGTAACTGGTCCACACTGGCAAGGGCTAAGTTCTTTATATATTCTGAATATTAACCCCTTATTGGAGGGGTTCTTTGCAATGCCCATTTGTTTGGTTGCTGTTTTATATTGTTAATGCTTTCTATTGCTGTGCAGAAATGTTTTGGTTTGGGATAATCCCATTCACTTATTTTTGTTTTTACTTACTTTGTCTTTGACGTTAAATTTTAAAAATCCCCTCTAAGACCAAGATCCACAAGTTTAGTACCTATGTTTTCTTCTATGTATTTTATTGGGAGGTTCATGAAAAAATTAAGACTAGAGTTACCAGCAACCCCTCTTCTGGGTGTCTACCCCCAAAATTTAAAAAGACATTTATTCATAAAGATATGTTCACCCCTATAATCATTGCTGCATTATTCACAATAGTAGAAGCATGAAAACAACTGAAGTGTTCTCTGACAGATGATTGGATAAAGACGACGCTGTGCATGTATACAATGCAACACTACTCAGCCAAAAGAAAAGATGAAATTCTGCCATTTGCAGCAATATGGGTGGATCCTGGTAATGTCATGCTACAAGGAATAAGTCAGATGAATGAATTCAAGTACTGTATAGTTTCACTCATATGTGGAAAAAACCGAAAGCAACAAAATGGACAATGACAAACAAACAAAATTCATAAACAGACAACAGCATGGTGGTCACCAGAGGGAAGGTGGGTAGGGGAAGCTAAAAAGGATAAAGTGAGTCGGATACATGTTTGCAGAAGTGAAACTGATGGGCAACAAAGTCCTGGACTCCTACCACCTGTCACTGCTCAGACAAAAAGCAGAGAGAGGGACTGGATTATAATTGTGCTTTTATGAGTATTAGAGACTGGCATTCTGAGAAGGTGGTGGATTAAACCCTAACATCTACCTTACCTTGAGCGTTCAGAAGCAAGATTATATGAAGCGGACTGAGGAATTTGGAAGAGGGAAATTGCTAGGGGGATTCTAGACTTGCTGTGTCTCTTGAGAGAGGGAGCTAAAAAGGAAAAAGGAAACTGGCTTCTTTGTTCAGAGTCATCCCTCTGTTTGCGTTAGAATTCCTCCTCCTCTCTTCCCCAGCCCTGTGGTTTAAGGCCTGGGAGGTTATGTAGTCTCCAGTTAGGAAGATAAGGTTTGTGCTCAGCTGCTTTGATTAATTTTCTTGTCTCAGATTCCCCATTCCACTGCCCAGGACTTTTCCTAGCTTCTAACTATCCTGTCCCAGAAGATTTCACTTTGGGTGTTGAGCATCTGATTCAATGTACAGATGCTGTATAATAGAATTGTACACCTGAAACCTATATAGTTTTATAAAATAATGTCACCACAACGAATGTGATAAAAATGTAAAAAGTAATTAAACTGTTTTTTAAAACATTTTCCAAAATTGTAACAATAAATAAAAAATGAGCAATATCTATTATTTAAAAACCCACTAGCATATTTAAGACTAGGATATTTTCATGTGCTCTTGTTTTGATTATCTTCTCTCCTAGGTTGTATTTCCCCAAAATTGTGACTATATTTTTATCTTAGTAATTTGTTTTAGACTTTAGAAAAATAGGTTGTTAGTAAACGCTGCTTATCTGAGGGTCTTTGGCTTGAAACAGTTACTGTAACTTTTCAAGTTTCCCACAATATGAACCTTATTAATTAAAACCAAAGGTATGTGATGATAATGAAGTGTTACATAAAATTTCAGTAAAGATTAAGTAGCGATCACAAGTAAAAAGCAAATCCTTGTTGAACTGGGCAAGGGTTTTACTTCATAGGAGGATAGCGTGCTACATACTACTTTCATATGTTTTTAAACACTAACTGGAGATTGTCCTTACTTTCAGCCAGATAAAATATCCACTGGAGAGACTGTGCTATGTGCAGAATTAAATGCATAGGTAAATAGAAGATAGAGTCATTTAGATTTATTTGCAGTGTCTCCTGAAAGTAGCCCTACACTTTTCTGTGTGCATTTCAATGTGTCACAGACATTTAAATAAAAGAGGAAAAAACATCTCATTGTTTGTACTTTGGGAGACCACAGAAGTTGTTACTTTAACTACAGTAATTTTCAGTAATTTCGCCAGAAATAATTTTTTAATATTAGTAAATTTCAGGAAATTCAATGAACTATTTTTAAAAGTTTCTGTATATAAATGGTGCTATTCTATTTTTTCCAAAGAAATTCACTGCACATCAGCAATTATTGGCGATCTAGTGTAATTTGAGTACAATACATTTTTCAGAGTTAGTCTTTCTTCTGTTTTCTCAGATTATGGTTAATTTTTTTCATAAAATAGCACTTATTTATTTAATTATAAATTCTGTTCACTCCTTTCTTTAGAAATCTGAAAATGTCTTTATCAACTACCTCATGAAAGTTTGATTATAGGTTAAAAAACAGGTCAAGATTTTTTTGTGTTTTTCCTTTTTATTTCAGACACAGCTTTCTACTTGCATAAAAGGCTTTTTTGGCAATAATTTAGTAACTTAATGGGGCTCATATAACATATTGGCAGTATAAGCTTTCAGAAATGATTCTAACTTTTTTAATCCATAAATATTCTTAGTGATACCATTTTAGGAAAGCAACAATATGAAAGAATAATTTCTGGAAATGAGGCTATTAAAAAGGATAAATTAAAATATATATATATAATTATATATATAATTTATTTTCAATATATATAATATATTTTCTATATATAATTTATTTTTATATATAATTTATTTTCTCTCTATATAATTTATTAAATTATATATATAATTATATATATAATTTATTTTCTAAGCATTTTAGACAGACATCTCTTCTATATCACTCTGAATTCCTAGCATATAAATTCAGACACATATCACATTTTTCTTCCAACACAAATATCTTTTCATTAATATTCTGTTCTTAATTCAAATCCACATACTCAGCCTTCACCATTTGCCCTAAAAGATTTCTAACTTTCTTGACTCCTTTCTGTGCATCTTGTAGGATTTTTTAGTATTCTGTTTTAAAAACATGGGTATATCAGAGAATACTGAGAGTAGAAGGAAGAAAGGCTTAGAAGGGATTGGGAAAAAAAGGCTTAGGTAGTATTTCCACATAGCTGATAAAAAAAAATAATGTGTATTAGACAGAACATGATATATAGAATCAGTTCAGGAAATCTGCTATCGGAATTGTCAAAAATAACACAATGTTCAATTTATTTTGAGGCTCTGTAAACTTGTTTGTCTCGGGACAAGGAAAATCTAACAATAATAAAGATTAAAGCCCAGAAAAGCTAGGAGCTCTTTCCGCAGGAGAGCCTTACCCATAGCAGATCCGACTAGGCCACCCCTCTCCCATGACCATTTTAATCACACTGCTCTTCAACGTGAGCAAATTCACCATCACCTACAATTATAATTGTTTGGCATGCCTCCAGGCCTAACTTTCTTACTCGTTAAACTCATGCTAGTTATTCTAGCCCCTAGACGATCTCAATGAACTTTCATGACACTTTCATTTGCTAACACAAGATTAAGTACTTAATTATCCTCAATTAATGGTATGTGCCTCAAGTTTTTGCACAGACTGTCCATAGAGCCAACATGCAATATCCTTTTTGTAACAGATACTACTCGTTTTATTTCCTGTGCATAGTTTATCTTGATTACTGGTTTCTTACATGCTACAGTTTCATGCAATCGGAGTTTAGCATATTTACATGGATGATACATGTAGACTCCTTACAACCACCCTGACCTGCTGGACATTTAGTCCATCTATAGAAAAGCTATACTCACTTCCCAGATGAGTGACCATCCCTTCAGCCTTTCTTTTTTCATTGAAAATATTCAAGTGAAAACACCAGCCTTTTCTTCTTCATGGGTCTATGGGGGTTTGTATTATACCTTTTAATGGATACTGCACATTTGATTATAATTTATTTAAACAAGGTATCAAGATTCTTCTCAAAGTACAATAAAATTAGTATTGAATAAATAGCAATGATGCTAATAACAAAGTGCTATGCTTTTCTAAGTAGTCGAAGTTTTGTAATGTCAATGTTAAGATGCGGTAGAACACAAACCACTGCGGTAACGTGTACGTGTTTTCTAGGTGCACAGTACGGAAGTCTAATACTATGACATTGAAGTAGGATGGTAAGAAGCTAGGGAAAGTCCTGGGCAAGTGGATTGGGGAAACCGGGACACAAAATGAAACAAGGACAAACAATTTGAACAACTTGCAGCCAGCCGGCGAATCACAGAACTTATCTCCCCTAACCAAGGGCACTTGAGAGTGAATGGCTCGTGTCTCTCCTTCCTAACCAAAGAACAAATAGTTGAAATCTCCCTCATGTAGAAGAGGAAATGAAGAGTCAAGTAATCTCATTTGTGCCAAGGACAAATGAAGCCAGGAAAACAAATAACAAAAACCATTGAAAGACAGACAGACCCAAGATAAAAGTAAAACAGTGTAACAGACCAAAAAATATCCCTAAATCCCCTATGTGCTTATTCGGATGCATTAACATATTAAAAATGCAACTAGAAAACCAATGAATGTTCTGCTAAAGCCCTCCCCTAAGATTCTCACCTACAGAAAAAAGATAAAAAGCCTCAGAACAAAGGTGCAGCACAGGCTCACCCTGGAGCACGCCCAGTGTCCCTTCCTGGCTATAAACGTTTTGCTTTCTAAATTCTAAGGGTCCCCAAGGAGACGTACGGCCAGGGCAGCAGGGGGCAGTGGCAGCTCAGCCTGGGCTGTGCCATCCTGTCTCCAGGGCCCCCTTCTTCAGACTTCCAAGTGAGTTAATAGCAGCCCCGCTTTGGCTTACTCCATTCCTATAACTTTTCTAGGGAGCCAAAGCAGCTTGCCTGGCTCCCTCTTGCTGCTGTTTCTACCCTAAGTATTCTGAAGTCTTTGTGATCTTTCCAGGTGATCTAACAACAGCACTACCTGGGCTCTCCCTCTTGTTACTTCTTCTACTCTAGGTCCTCCCTTTGTTTCACTGACCCCAGCCTTTATAAACACATTCTCAATATCACCTGACTCACTCTGTGGTATTTGGGTTCCTACAATGAAGTCAAGAACCCACATACTACAGGTTGACCTGCTCCGGATCAGTGCCTGTCTGGTAAAAATATCACCTATTATGTCAGTTTATAAATTTGGCATGCTTTTAAGTTTAAATTATAACACATTTTACTTAACAGTTTTCAATACTATCAAACTAAAATAAAGCATGCAATGCAAACCATGACTGGGGGTTATTGAAACAATTAAATCTGAGAGGCATTGAAAAGTTTTGCATAAAATGTACATAACACCTTAACCTTATTCAAAATAATAATAAAGACAAACAAACAAAAATATTTAATCATTTTGTGTTCCTTAACTCTTTTAAATTAATATATTATTTAAACAGGCAATTCTGATAGCACTAAATGAGCTAGAAATGGTACGCAGTGCTGTCTATACTTGGCCCGACCTACATTTTCATTAATTCCAGGTGATTCCTGAAACCAGTTTTAATGGTTGGTTAAAATCAATTTTTAAATTAAAAGAGTTTTTTAAACTAGTTAAAGTCATTAAAAATCAAATTATATAAGGTTGGCCGAAAAGTTCATTTAGTTTTTTCTGTAAAATAAAACACATATTTTTTTAAGTTTTAACTTTGTTTTTATTGTTATTCCAGTACAGTTGTCTCCATTTCCCTCCCACCGCTCCCCCCCACCAGCCTAGCCATCCCCACTTATCATCCTTGATCCTACCCTCCTTTGGTTTTGTCCCTATGTCCTTTATAATTGTTCCTGAAAACCCTTCCCCCTTTTCCCCACATTTCCCCTGCCACCTCTCCTCTAGTTACTGTCAGTGTGTTCTTAATTTCAATGTCTTATATTTTGCTTGTTTGTTTTATTGATTAGGTTCTGCCTAAAGATGAGATCATATGGTATTTGTCTTTCACCACATGGCTTATTTCACTTAGCATAATGCTCTGCAGTTCCATTCATGCTGTCTCAAAGGATGGGAGATCCTTCTTTCCTTTTGCTATGTAGTATTCCATCGTGCAAATGTACCATAATTTTTTGATCCAGTCATTTACTGATGGGCACCTAGGTTGCTTCCAGCACTTGGCTATAGTAAATTGTGCTGCTATAAATATTGGGTGCATAGGTTCTTTTGGACTGGTATTTCAGAAGTTCTTAGGGTTTAATCCCAGCAGTGGAATTGCCAGGTCAAAAGGCAGCTCCATTTTTAGTTTCCTGAGGAAATTCCATTCTGTTTTCCACAGTGGCTGCACCAGTCTGCATTCCCGCCAGCAGTGCACTAGGGTTTCCTTTCTGCACATCCTCTCCAACACTTGTTGCTTTGTTTATGATGGCCATTCTGAGAGATGTGAAGTGGTATCTCATTGTGGTCTTAATTTGCATTTCTGTTGGCTAGGGATGCTGATCATCCTTTCATATGTCTCTGGACCCTCTGTATGTAAAAGGCACATTTTTTATTTTCGCCAATAACTTCACTGATTTGGATACTTTGAATATGTTTGCTCTCTCTCACTATTGGCTTCAAGTGGGTAGAGGCCAGGGGTGCTGCTAAATATCTTCCAATGCATAAGACAGCCCCAACACATATTATTATTTGGCCAAGATGTCAACAGTACCAAGAATCTTTGTAAACCACTTTGACATGTTCAATCAGTCACAACACCTTCTCAATGCACTGCACAAATATTTTTTTGTGTTTCAGTTTCATTTTTACCTTTCTTTAAAAAATAAAGCATAATATGCCAAAAGCATTATATATCTTCTTTCATCTTTAGTGTTAAAATGGATACGCAAATACTCACCAACTTTGCTATTTTTAAATGTACAATGATATGACAGCTGTCACAATACAATCTAACAAAATTATTTCTAATGAAGTTAAATAAAAGTAAGCACTACCACAGCCATCTTATGAAAAAAAAAACTAAATAAGTTTTGACCCACCCAATATGAACTTACATCTAAAAATTTAATAAGGCAAAATAGTCCATACTCATAACACATTACTTCATATTTATTTACTACATTTTCCCATCATATATTGATTTTGAAATCTTTTTGCATCTATTACACTGACATGTTGGAAATATTATGCAATGGTGTGCAACGACACTTACGTTTACTGTCCACATTCAGTGATGCGTTGCAAGCTTACAATCACCTACGGTGGGTATTGACATCACAAAAACCAGTAAATTCCTCTACCACTTAAATAACTAAAATTATAAGTTAAAGAAGGAATAATACTAGCAACGTTATAGATTATAGAAATAAAAATAAATATAAGAGAATACTATGAACAGGACAGTGTCAATGCATTAGCTAACTTAAAATTAAAAAAAAAAGTAAATTACTAGAAAGGCCAAACTATCAAAAACAATTAAAGAAGTAAAATTTTTGAATAAAGTGGAGCAATAAGTGGTTGAATCAGTAATAAAACATAAAGTACCTACAGAGAAAAACTCAGTCCCAGATGGCTTCACATACCAATACTCCAAACATGTAATGAAGAACTAATGAACATGCCTTTTGACCCAGCAATTCCACTATTAGGAGTATATCCTAAGAACCCTGAAACACCAATCCAAAAGAACTTATGCACCCCGATGTTCACAGCGGAACAATTTATGATAGAGAAGAGTTGGAAGCAACCTAGATGTCTATCGGTAAATGACTGGATCAAAAACTATGGTACATTTACACAATGGAATTCTATGCTGCAGAAAGGAAGAAGGAGCTCCTACCTTTTGCAACATCATGGATGAAACTGGAGAGCATTATGTTGAGCGAAATAAGCCAGGCGGTGAAAGACAAATACCATATAATCTCACCTTTAACAGGAATCTAAACAACAGAACAAACAAGCAAGCAAAATATGACCAATGACACTCAAATAGGGAACAGGCTGACAGGGTCCAGAGGGGAGAGGGGAGAGAATCATAGGGGAAAAGGGGATGGACTCACATGAATAAGTATAAAGGACACATGGACAATAATTAAGGTGGGGGGCGGAAATGGGAGGGAGATGGGGAGCACTGGGTGGGGGGGGCTGGGAATATAAAACAGAAAACTATACTTGAATAAGAATTAAATTTAAAAAAATCAAAAAAAGAACTAATGATAACCTTTTGCAAAGTCTTTCAGCAGTTATTAGAGAAAAGAAAACTCTCCAAATTGTTGCATAAGATCACTATTACCTTTGTATCAATAACAGATAAAAATATCACAAGGAAATAAAACTGTAGTCCAATATATTTTATAAATATAGACATAAAAGTAATGAAAAATATTAGTGATCTTAATAAATATTAGTGATGTTAAGTAGGAAACAGGAGTATACGTCACATAACCAAGTGGGATTTATCATAGAAATGTAAGATTAGTTAATATCTAAACATCATGTAGTATATATTATCAATAGAAAAATAGACAAAAATTGCCATGGCTGTTGTGGCTCAGTGGATTGAGCACTGGTCTGCAAACCAAAGGGTTGTCAGTTCTATTCCCAGTCAGGCCACATGCCTGGGTTACAGGCGAGGTCTGCAGTGGTGACCACGTGAGAGGCAACCACACACTGATGTTTCTCTCCCTCTCTTTCTCCCTCCTTTCCCTCACTCTAAAAATAAATAAATAAAATCTTTAAAAATCAAATAAAATAATTAAAATCATATGATCAACTTGATAGACCCAACGTGAAAATTCATTTGGCAAAATTCACATACTTTCATAATGAAACCATGAAACAAAGTATGAAAAGAAGGACTTTCTCAACCTGATGAAGAATACTTAGTAAGAGTGGATGGCTTACATCATACACAATAGTGAAAAACTGGATGTTTTCCCCAAGATCACAGACAAAAGAATGACATACATTATAACCTTTAATATTTAACATAAAGAATGTAAAGAATTACCAAAATGATTTTTAAAACTAAGAACAATTTTAGAAGGCTCACACTTCCTGATTGAAGGACTTAACTATAAAACTACTGTAATGAAGACAGTGCTATAGGGCATAAACAGAAGCATGTGGTCTAAGATTAACCATTCAGGATAAGGCCTTACTTATATTTACAATAAATTGATTTTCTAGCTTTATTGAAGCATAGCTGGTAAGTGAAATTGAAAGGTATTTGAAGTGGACAATGTGGGAATGTGATATACATGTAAATTGTGACCAGATTTTCAACAAATGTGCTGAACAAATGATTATTCAAATGATTATTTTGCATTATTCAATGCAAAACAATTTCTAAAGACCCTCCTTCACTTCTCACAGAGATATTAAGCCCAAAATGGATAAGAAGCTTAAACAATATAGCTCAAACTATAAAAATATTAGAAGGAATATAGTGTTAAATCTTTTTCACCTTGGATTTGGTACAGGATTCATAAATACAACACCCAATGCATAAGGAAAAGAAAAAATAAATTCTGTTTATCTTCAAAATTAAAATTTTTGTGTTTCACAGATGCCACCTAACAAGTGAAATGACACTGACTGAATGAGATAAAAATATTTGTAAGTCTAATCTCTGATAAAAAAATTTTATCTAGACTACATAAAATGCCAACAACTTTGTAATAAAAAGATAAATAATCCTGTTAAAATTGGTAAAGGACGTGAATAGACATTTTTATATAGAAGACAAAAAAAGACAGCAAATAAGCCCATAAAAAATGTTCAAGATCATTAGTCATCAAGAAAATGAAATAAGACCCTGGCCAGGAAGCTCAGTTCCTTAGAGTATTTTTCCAAAACACGAAGTTTGTCAGTTCAATCCCCAGTCAGGATTCATACAAGAATCAACCAATTTTTTCATAAATAACTGGAACATCAAAATGTCTCTTTCTCTTTCTCCTTCTCTCTCTTAAAAACCAATACATATTTTTTAAAAGAAAATGAAATAAAAAAACCACAATGAGACACGACTTCACACACATTAGGAGAAATGTTGATGAGGATATAAAGAAACTGAAACTCTCACATGCACTGGTGGAAACTAACATGGTACAGCGACTTTGGAAGACAGTGATAGTATCTTCAATAAGTGAAGCATAGAGATACCATTTGATCTAGCAAATCCATTCTTGGGTATTGGAAATAATTGAAAACACATGTCCATGGAAATTCTTGTACATCAATGCTCATAGCAATAGTATTCATAACTATTAAAGTTGAAAACGATACCAAGATCTATCAACTGATGAAGTGTTTACACAAAATATATGTCCATAAAATTTAGTATGATTCTGCCATGAAAATTGATAAAATACTGATGCGTGCTACAACATGGATGAACCTTGAAAACACACTAAGGGATATAAGCCAGACACAAAAGGCCACATTCTGTAATGTATATATGTATCACTTATTACAAAATTGCATTTATATAAAATGTCCAAAACAGGCATCTATGGAAATAGAAGATAAATTAATAATTGCTAGGGCTGAGGTAAGAGGGTATCTGAGGGGTGATGGCTAATGAGGAAGGGTTTTCTTTTTTAAGTGATACAAATATTCTAAAATTGATTGTAATGATGGTTGTTCAAGTCTGAACACGCCAAAAAGAAGAAAAAACACGCAGCAAATTGTTAAATGTGTAAATCCCATCTTAGTAAACCCCTTACCACCGCTAACAACAAAAGACATCTAAGCTGCTACCTTTACCTTCATTCTACTTCCCATTTTTCAGAAATAGTTTCATATTCGTAGGAAATGTAAAACTGCAATTTTACACATTCTTTTATAAAATATATTTCCCGGTTATAATTACCTGCTTCTACAAAACAATTCTTCTGTTTAAGGACATACCTAAAATACCAGTGTGTGGTGGACATGACATACATTATGAAGCAGAATTTTTGTAATCTTTGTTGTCTCCTTCAGAAGGATCTCCCCCCCAATTCTGTTTGTGTTTGCTGTGCATTGTTTCCATGTTTAATTTATTGATTACCAGATTCCGTGGTTATATAACATTGGGAAATACTGTTAATTTCCCAAGCTCTAAATGTGTGTGATTCACAAGATTCTGAGCAGTGTTTAGTTCTCACTCTTTCCCATTCTTTCATCAACCCTTGTGGCAGAATACAATAATTTAATATTCTTTTTGTTCAAAAGGTTCACAGCATTTTCTTTCCCACTATCTTTCTCTCTCTCTTCTCTTTAGCAAAGGGAGAATACAAACTGATATCTGGTTCACATCTTTAATAACTAGCAATACAAATTTTTGCCCTGGACATTGACATTTGCATCACTTGCATTGATATTTGAGACAGTTTAATTAAGTGGAAAAGATAGCATCTATGTGAAAAAGTTTGAAACTGGTAAGAATATCCAAATTTCAATGATTTATTTATTATATGGCAAGTGTTTTAAAAATTATTGAATAACCTGTTGTGAATGAATTTGGTTATTTCATTTCCACTTGTATTTACTTATCTTTTTTTTCTTTCAATTTTACTATGTTTTCATATTAATTGTTATATCTTCAGTATATTTTCCTTCCAGAACCTAATATTTGAGAATTGAAGACTATTCAAACTTTGTTAGGAATGCTTGCTTTCCACACACATCTAGTACTGCATGTAGCTAAGACAAAGCTTAATTTATTGCTTATCTCACTCAGGGAGCCCACTATCTTGGCAGAGCTTCATTAATATTCCCAATGGAAAAAGACAAAGTCAAATTTATTGAGATTGTGAAATGTAGCTCAAGCGATTTTTTTTTTTTATTGTGAGATTTAGTCAAGATTAGAAAAGATCTTAACAGAGTAGTTTGTGATTTTGGAGGAAAACTTCTGAAGTCAAGAGGTCAATGGGCCCTGGCTGGTGTTACTCAGTGGACTGAGTGCCAGCCTTTGAACCAAGTGTTGCCTGTTTAATTCCCAGTCAGGGCACATGCCTGGGTTGTGGGCCAGGTCCTCAGTGGAGGGCAAGTGAGGGTCAACCACACATTGATGTTTCTTTCCCTCTCTCTCCCTCCATCCCCTCTCTCTAAAAATAAAAAATATATATATTTTTAAAGAAGTAAATGGTATTGGAATCAATAAATATTGATTTTATTAAAACTTGACTTGATTAGCTTTGCATCAGGAACTGGCCAAGGCATAGTGAAATCTTGCCTTTCAACAAACGTCCAATACTCAGCCTATTCCTATATTGTAGGAACATCAGCTGGGTCAGGCATAGGGACTGGGAGGTTCACAGCTTAAGGATAGCATCTGCAGGCTGGAGCAAATCTTACTCAAGCTTGAAATCTTTATTCTGGACAAGTACAACGGCCTGGTCAGAGAAGCTTTTATAACACTGCCCAGTCGCCCAGCATTCTCTCGAAGGTCGTGGTACCTCTACCTGAATCCCAACTCCCACTGCCCAACTTCAGGTCCACGGGACAGCCTTTACTTGTTCTGCTTCAAACTCTGCAGCCCCTGTTACTGCAGCTGACCCCCAGGCTCAGGCCTAATGCCTGAGGGGCCCTGCACGAATCAGCCAGCCTTTTCCAGGGGCTGATCCCTGATCTCAACCACAGGGGTAATGCCAGAAATGGAACTAACGGCCTTTAGAAGTGGCATTGATATAAAAACAGGGACACCTCCAGTCAGCAGCAGAAGCACCAAACCCACCTCTAGTCCCTTCTGGGCCACTTCCACAGGTCCGAACAGCAAGTTCAGCAAAACCAGCATCATTGTGTATGAGGTAGAGTTTCAGTGAACGCCTCCCCCACCTCCCCGCCACTGTGAGAATAACACAGCCATTTTCTGAACCGTTTGCACCCCAGGCAAAGAGAGATCAAAGGTTCTTCAATCCACGCAGCACTTCTCTGAATAGCAACAGAGCAAACAGACAGGAAATAAGGCCCCAAAGTTGGACGGGGATGCAAGCAAACCTCCGGACACGCTGGCCGATGCTCCTGTTGTCTGTCGGGGGGAAAAAAAAAAGAAAAGAAAAGCCCCTCCACCTCCTGCACCCCCTGTGCACCCGCCATGGCCTGTTCTAACTCGACCTATCTACCTTCAGGCCATCAAAACCAAAGACACAAAATTTTAAAAAGTTGTGGATTATCTCAGGGCCTGGGGGACAGGCGAGATGGAGGAAGAAGCACGGAGTCAGACAGAGCCAAGGGCCGAAGGGGTAAATTGTTTGTGACATTCTCTCCAGAGCTCAGAGGTGTATGGGAGACACAGGAGCTGTTCACCCCGACACAAGGCGCGCCCACTACACACCAGGCACCCTGTGGGTTGCCAAACATCTCCGCCTGAATTTACATACAGACACAGGCAAACCGTGCTGGAGTGTGTATCATTTAGAACTAAATCCTTACGGTTAGATGGGACAACAGAAACACGAGAGGAGGAACACTAAAGGGGTAACCAAGTCCCATCAGCGCGATGATTGCAGCTCGTAGAGCAGCTGAGAGGCCGCGCCCTGCCTTCCTTTGGATGCCCTGTCAGGGCATTGGTGGGCCCGGGGGTGAAGAACTGGCAGACCTGGGGCAGCGCAGAGGAGCCTGCGTCTGACCCTGGCAGCTTGCTGTTTTTATATCGTGGTAACTGAGTTAAACACCGAGTACAGTAACTGATCTCCCCTTCTTCCTGGATGAGTGAAGGAGGTGATATTGGCATCCTAAACACACCCTAGGGGGCAGGGTTTGGCTGCTGCCTCTGTCTGAATGGCCCTGCGTTTGGGTTGTGGCCCAACACTTTGAAGTGCGGCTGGGCACCTGGCTTCTGGCTCCGAGGAGCTCTGATGGCTCAGTGGAAGCAGCTTTGGTGGATATTAGTTAGGGCAAGTCTTGCTTGCCTCTACTCCGCCACCTTTGTGTGAATCCAGTGGGGTGCGATGGGTTGTTTCTTTTGCTGTTGTTGTTTTGTTTTGTTTTGATCTTTTTGAAAACGATTTTAGCTGATATTCATGAAGAACAGAGAGTACCTAGAATGGTGCCACGAACGAAGGGCAATCCCACTGGAGAAGGTGCGTATCTTACTAGAGCTCTGTGGTTCCATCCTTCTGATTGGGCCCTCGTCTGGGAAAACAGGATCAAGTCTCAAATAATGCCTTTGTCATTGTCCCCTCTAGTATTCTAGGTATGATACAGTGCTGTGGACAGTACTGAATCATACCTCTGTGAGTGCAAACCATGTTGTCCCTGCCTATGGTGCATGGTTCTGACTGGATGATCAGAGCTGTTTCTAAAGGCATTATTCCAGAATGTTTTCTTTCCAGATGATGATGGAGAAGCTAATAAAAAAAAATGGTGCCAGGTACCACAACAATAACAGAACTTTGCTGGTTTCTGGGGATTTGTTTTTTACCTTTGTTTTTTTAAATAGAGTGAACTGGATGTCTCTATAATTCTGTTCTGATGACTGCAGAACCTGGAAAAGCTGTTGCTGATATTTGATGCAAAACATACTGTTATTGGTCTTTTTATACAAATAAGCACACACACACACACACACACATATATATATAAATTTGAATTTTTGGAAACTTTAGCTGTACTGTCAACTTTGGAAAGCTATCTCAGTTGTACTGTGTTGGGTTGGCATTGTACAGAAATTAACAACCATACTGGTCTAGAAACATTCAATATTTTTTTTTCCATTTGTATAAGGGTCATGAACTATATTAAATACGTAAGATCTTAATCTACATGGGTTTGATTGCTGAAACTAATAAAGTATTATCTAAATGAAAAATTAAAAAAAAGTTTTTGATTAGCTTTGTAGAATAGTGTTAAATCAGGGACTGTGATATCTCCGACTTTGTTCCTTTCTCTAGATTGTTTTAGTTTTGTGTGAACTGTTTTGGTTCCACATGAATTTAAGGATTATTTGTTCTAGTCCTGAGAGAAATGCCATGAGTATTTTGATAGGTACTGCCCCGAATCTCTGTTTTCTAGTGACTTAAAATACTTTATAATCATCTTTGTTCATTTACCTTCCATTGACATCACTTGATGTAAGAGGACTCGGTCAGTATTATAATGACAATCGCAAGTAGTCTCTTTCTCTAGTTGGAAATCATGCAATGCTCAAAGTAAGAGATACATAATACAATATGCCAACAAGAGAAGATATATATATATAGGCCTGGCTAGTGAAGCTCAGTGGATTGAGTGCAGGCCTGTGAACCAGAGGATCACTGGTTCCATACACAATCAGGGTATGTGCCTTAGTTGCAAGCCAGATTCCTAGTAGGGGGCGCCCAAGAGGCAACCACACATTGATATTTCCTTCTTTCTCTCCCTCCCTTCCCCTCTCTCTAAAAATAAATAAAATCTTTGGAGAAAAAAGAAAAGATATACTTAAAACAAAACAAAAGAAAACAAAAACAGTGAAACTTTCCGAAGGAGGAAATGGACATTTCTGAAACTGAAGGGCATATGATATTTTGCATGCTTGTTTTTCTCTTTGCTTCTGAGGTCTTATAATGATTTCTCCTTGGTGTATTTGGGAATATTTTAAAATCCTGGAGAATTAGAGTAGGGTTCAAATGTGGCCTTTAAAGCATCTTAATGATTCACTAAAAGACCTCTGTGATGCATGGCTTGGAGGCCTCAGCTCACTGCATAAACTTTGTGGGTCATCTTACTAACCAGATTCTCTGTGGTAGAGGCAGATCCTCCAAGTGCTAGGAATTTATTTGGAAAGAGCAGTGGGTGTGGGAAAAGATAGGTTGATCTCAAGTTAGAAGAGATCTCCTTCCATTTAAAGGTGGTTGAGCTTCGGCCAAATTTCTGAGTTACTTAAAATGCCAAATGGCAGGGCCTTTCACGGCTGATTGGGAAATGAGGGCATTGTATCCTACTGGGGAACTGTCTTCCAATTCTTGAGAGATAATGAAAGGGAAGCCTGAGTAAGTGGCATACTGTGAAATAATTTTTTTTCTTTGCTAATGCATCATAAAAATCTTTCACAACACACTGGACACAGAAGAAAGTAACTGAGTTATGACACAGACTATTCAGGCACCCACTAATAAAATTTTACATAGTCACCTAGAAGATTGGCTTATGGTGAGCCTTTATTTAAAGAAAGGATGCTGCAACAGTGACAAAACACCAAAAACTAGTTCAAAACTGGATACTTCAATTCTCTTCAAATGTATCTCAAAATTCAATCCAAATCAAATAAATATATGTAAATAAAACTAATGTATTTCTATAGATTTCTCCAACAAGTCCTAAAATTATTAGAGATAAAAAGAGCCAAGAACAGTCAAGATCATTTAAAATATATAAAGGACTGATGAAATTATTTTACTATTTACCAGAGTTTATTATAAGTCTCAAGTTTTAGTAATCAGAAAACTATGTTACATTTGAAGTAGTAATGGAAAGGTTTAATAGACCAGAAAGAGATCCGTGTTAACATATAGGGAACCTATCCACCTGGCGTGGGAATGTAGCCCAACCCCCACTTGGAAAGGCCAGTGGGGAGTGATGTCCAGCACACAAGAGCCACACCCACAGATAGGTTCTCCCATGGGGAATCAGGCCTGCATTGTACCTAGGCTGCTATGAGACCTGCTTTTGCTAAAACTCCCTCACCCTGAATTTCGGCAGCAAATGTTTACTGCATATATTTAAAGTAACATCCTAAAGTCTGTGCTAAACCTGCCAAGTATGGAGTGTAACCAGTCCAATCACTTTTCCCCTTGGTCTGCAAGTCCTTCTCTTTGAAGTAATTAGCAACATTCTTTCCTTTGTTATCTATAAAAGGTAACCCCCTGAAGTGAACCTGTGCATAGTAAATAAGGACCATCCTCAATGTAATATATCCAGAAAAGCAATAAAAGCCTGTCCAGGCAGGGGCTGGGGCCCTCTCTCTCACTTAGAAAGTGGCCATGCTGTCCCTTTTTCTCCACTGGACTTCTGTAGACCATGTGAATTTGTTCATTGCAGCCACAACACACGGATTCTGCAGGTCAGGGTCTGCATCATCAACAAAGATACTTTTATGTGTTAGAGAAGAAAGAAGTGCATTCAATAAATCTCTAGTGTTGGAAAGAATTTCTTACATATGATAAAAGTGCTGATAATAAAATGAACATAAATGTGACAACTGTAAAATGTAAAATTGTGTTTAAAAACAACACCATAACAGATAAATAAGCCAGATAGACAACGTTACCTGAGATATAACTGATAACGAATTAGATTTTAAAATATATCAAGAACACCTAAATTTAACAAGGAAGAGACAAACTGTGCAGCAGAAATAAAAACATAGGCAAGAGAATAAAAAAGTAGAAGAGAAAACTGAATGATCAAAAAAAAAAGAGACACACACACCCACACACATAGCCCCACATTACCTGTAACCTGGGAAAAGCAATTAAATAGCAAGAAGGTACCATTTTAAGTACCTGAGGACTGTAAAAATCTAAAGGCCTGGCAATAGTCTCTCTCTCTATATATATACATACACACATATACACACATGTGTGTGTATTTCATATATATATATGTGTGTATATATATACACCCGTGTGTGTATATATACACACACACACACACACACACACACACATTACATACACATATACACACATGTGTAGTTACTCTTGAAACTGCTGCTGAAATGTAAATGGTGACAATAACCTTGGAGAGTAAGTGGATAGTATCTAGTACAGTTTTAAAAAAATATGCAATGTTAGTAACTAAAGTCTTTCCACTTCTTTTTGGGAAACTTTGCAAACATATTTATACTACACTGTAGTAGCACAACAAAGAAACTTAAAAAACACTGCTTGGTGTGGCTCAGTGGATTGAGTGCCAGCCTTCAAACCAAAGGTTTGCTAGTTGGATTCCCAGTCAGGGCACATGCGTGGGTTGCAGGCCAGGTGCCAAGTAAGGGTGCTTGAGATGCAACCACGTGCTGACGTTTCTCTCTCTCTCTTTCTCCCTCCCTTCCCCTCTCTAAAAGTAAATAAATAATTTTTTAAAAAAGAAACCTAAAAAAGAATTCAACCAGAACTGGGGGAGACACATTTAAATGTTCACTTAAGGAAATAGAAAGGATAAATTGTTTCAATTAAAGAGGTGAATTCTATAAAGAAGTTAAATTAAATAGCATATGCCAAAATTATACATCAATAAATCTAGTTAAATATTAACAAAATAAGAAACTTAATTTTGTTAAAATTTAAAACACACAAATTAACTTATTTTTGGACTTGATATTAAGATATACAAAGTACCCATGGGCATAATAAAGATGTTGGAAACTGCCCTGCCTGGTTTCAGGAGCTGTAACCTTCCCAATGGCTAAGGCTGAGTGAGCGACTTTTGGACCATAAGTCACCAAGGAGACAGAGCTTATCTCCCTGGCAGGGGTGCCTCCTCGGCCCCTTTTTCTTCACCCTGCCTGGCCCCCAATGCTTGATTGGTCAGCCAATGATGGGTAAGATTCCCCAAGGGGGGAAATGACCTTAGACAGGCACCGTCACGAGGAGGCTCTAAGATAGGACTTAGGGGGCTACAGCAAAAAGGGGTGATGGATCCCCACCCCTTGGCTATGACATAAATTGAGTTCTCATTCTGTCTGCAAGACGTCTCCTAATCTCTTGGCTGCCTTACTTCCCCTGACTCACTTAAGTCTAAAACAATACCCTAAGCCTGAAACAATGCTGGTTATGGGTACTGCCCTGTGCTGAAAAGCGCAGGTTCCCTAGGGCAATCAGGCCTAAGAAAAAATATGTAAAATCCTGTGAAACCTGCTTTGTTTAGAATGCTCTCGATTAGATAAGGGTCCAAGCAAGAAGTGAGTTTGTTCCTCAAAGTTTTACAGCTCTTTAGCTACCCAATCCTGATTCAAAATAGGCCCTCAGAGTTCTTTGTTATCTATTGTTTGATCTTTACTGCCTGACAATGATTAATGAGCTTTACCTGTATTCCTGTGCAAAACAAACCCAATAAAACCCCATTGAAAAAGAAGCACTTGGCCCTTCTCCTTTGAGAAATTGGCCACTTTTCCTCCCCAGGCTGATCATGTCTTGGTAGACTTATTCCCATCTGTGGAGGCTGGGAGGGGGGGGACCCTGTGGGTGGAGCCCCCCCAATACTGAATATAATATGACTACTTGTAATGAGCAAAGGAAGAGTATGCTTTCATAAGAAGATTTCAAATTAATATTTAATATGTTTACAAAACCTATTATATGTAACAATATATTAGTAATAGATTAAGAAATTTATAGCTGTATATGTGTCTTACATCTTCTTCTATCTTGCAGTTTTGAAAATGTTATAAAAATGGTAGAAATTAGATTATATGCAAGTATCACACATACTTTGCTTAAAAATTATTGAATTCTTTGGGATCAAAATTTCATATAATATTTTCTAAACATTTAGTGCTTTTCACACCAAGACTTTTAAGTATATTCTATTTTTTCTCTAAATGAACAAAAGAATTGCTAGTTTCATTCCATCACACTCATGTAATTGAGAAGAGGGAATACCATGCTTGCTAGCATGCCAATGGGTATATTTCTTTTACTCTGAAATTCTGCTTTTAAAAACTTACCCTAAAGAAATGTCAAGAAATAGAAAAGATTTATGTTGAAAAGTATTCAATTTAGTATTATTTCTCATCTTAAAACTTTGAAAAATAAATCATTTAGTAGAGTGTGGCAGGTTAAATATGTTGTGATGTGTTGTAATATTGCAACCATTATAACAGTTTTCATCAAATAATTATTTTGTGAACAGATTTTATGTAAAAAGAGGGCAAAAATTCATAGTGCATTGTATTCATATTAAGAAACATATGACTGTAAATATATAAAGATTTATCTCAAATTTATTTAAAAATTTTTACCTTATTTTAAAAATTGAGACAAACTTACCTATTACTATGTATGTACATATTTACATAATACTGAGTTTCAAAACTCATTTTTTCACTCACAACTCCAAATATTTTACTTCCTACCAAATAAATACTCATCAAGGTTTCTTTGAATTCTGGCAGAGTTGTATTTTTCATCATTGAAAGTAGAAATATTAGGAACACTTTAGAAGGGATTTTTGTGAAATAGGTAATAATATTGCACCAATGTTAAGTATCTTGATTTCATAATTGTTATTATGTAAAAGTTTCTGAGAAAATGTGTATTTGTTTTTAAAATACATATGGGAGCATTTGACAGTAATGTCTCTGGCTTATTTTCAAAGGTGCAGGGGAAAAAGCATAGATAGATACATAGATAGATGGTAGATAGATGATAGATAGATAGATGAAAGAGTGATAGAAAAATTATGCAAACAGTGTGAGGAGTGAGACCGGAACAACTGGTGAATCTGGGTAAGGATGCACAGGATTTCCTTGGATTATTTCTACAAGAAATTGTGTAAATTTGAAATTAGATCCAAACGAAAAGTTTTCAAAAATAGATCAATTCAGTAAAATAACTCAAAAATAAGTTAGCTTCTGGATATAGATTTTCTGAGTAGTAGTAATTTTAGGTAATTATTTTCCAAATACCCTCAATGTAGATAGCAATTAAATTGAGAGAGGAAGGTATGAGACTAAAACATGTAAGTACAGTGGTTTGAGAAATTTATCTTGAAAGAAATAAACTATTATTTTTACATAAAATGGGAAGGAATTTTACCAAGTAAGCATTAATAAGAGGTGTTTATGTACAACCTATGTTCCCCAATATCTTAAATATTTGTTGATAGTGATATCAAATCTATAATGTAACCTAAATTAGAGCAGAAACTCTTTATCTTCTTTATTGCTTACTTTTGCTAGGTTTTAGCAATGTCTGAGAATAATTTTTATAGAAAAATATATACATGAATAAATAAATAATTAATGCAAAACTAAAAATAAAGCAAGAGAATATTTCGATGGATAGCAGAAACTCTGGACAATTTTTGCTGCTTTTACAAATGAAAAAGATGCTTTAAATTATGACAGTGAATGAATGATACATTTGTAAGGTTACTATATAGAATAAGAAAGAATACATTTATTTTCCTGGTGAATATTATCATATAATTTTTAATTTTGATTTTATATAAAAATTAAATGCCAACTTTCTGGACTCCCTATGAATTCCATTAATGTATCATAACATCGATGTACACACGTGGGGGTTAAGAACTTGAGTCCTCCATTGTTATAGAACACAGCTTCATTCCTAACTTAGAAACCTGAATATTTACTGTGGAAAACAATGGCAAATGCATCGCTGCATATGTTTCTGAACTTATTTAATTTTATGAAAACTAGGTGTTGGTATTCTTTATTTTTCCTCCAAGCTTAAGTAATGTCAACATTTGAAGAAATAGTGTAAAAGTCATTCTCTTTTTAGAGTAAACATTTGGGGACAGCAGGAAGACAGAAATCATAATTTCAACATACTTGTTTATGTTTATAATGCTTTAAGCAAAGTAATTTCATTTGGAAGTCACATAGAAACCTTTTCTAATGTTTGGCCCTTCTCTCTGGCTATGAATATAAGGGGTGATTACATAAGATTATAGACATAATCTTATATAATCGTTTAGCACTGAGCTGGTTTTAGTCTCTAGAGTCTTTCTCAGAGTAACTTATTTTAATGCTTGCAATTCCAGTCACAGCAGTTTTAGGCTTGTAAACCCATGAAAGTAATTTATCCACTTAGTTTAAATGTGTGCCTGTGTAGAATACTAATTGTAATACTAATTGTACAATGAGTATCAAATGAACTCTATGTGTGAACATTATTTTGTCATCAGCAAAATGCTTTTGAAATACGAGAGATGATGAAGACCTTTAATACAGGCAGTGGGAGGTGGGAGGTTAAGTGGTAATAGTGATAATAGTTGGTTGGAATAACTATACAGAGGGAATAGTACTGTGCTCAGTAGAAGGATAAAGGTGATCTAATAGCCTTTCTTTTTAGGCATTTCTATAAGATGAGCAATTTGGTGTGTCAGGCAGAAAAAGCTACCCCACTATTTATGATTAGAGTGATTTTATTTTGTCTGCACACCGAGTGAATTTTTTTCCAAGCCCAAGGGACCATGTAGAAACTCAAATGCTTATTTTGAAATGTATAACTTTAAATAAACTCTCACCCGTAACTGAAATTAAATTGACCAGCTATCTCGCTGTTGTCAACAAGATCTAGTAAGCTATACTATATTTGGTAGGTGTGAAACCAAGATAAAAGATGGCAGAATTAATATTTAATGGCATCAGGTAAAATCGACCTGATAACCCATCTCCATCTCAGAGCTGATTTCCTGGTGTAACATTAACATTCTGAGATTACTGACTAAGGCTGTCTTCATCCACACAGGGCTGAGAGAGTGACTGCTTCTGTCTGAATACACGGGCCTTCCTTCCTGGGTTTCAAGGGTGACCAAATTGCTTATAACTGATACATTCTTTCATCTTAAACTTTACAGTTAGGAAGAGTTGTGATAAAATTTGCATAGACAACTATGAGCCTACAAAAAAAGTGTTGGTTTTCACATTCTTCAATTTTTGATACTCATTTTTTTCATAATCAGAGTCTTGGTAATGATACACCAGTTCAAAATCAGTACCTAAACATTTATTGGAAAGCTTGTTTTATGACCCGCATGCAGTAGAAGCAGAGATTATTTTCTGACCTAACATTTATAATTTCAAAGAGCTACAAATGGTTATGAAGTTGATGGACTTCACATAGATGCCTAGCTTGGGTGCTGTAAGTAGAAATTAAAAGCCCATCTTACTTTAATTACCTAACTTAACCTTGCTAAGAAGTTGCATGCTCCCAGAGGGGTGCCTTGTCAAATTTGAATTGAAATGCCATAAAGTTAATAAAGATTGCCTTTACCATGTTTTTGGAATTTAAAAAAAGTGAGGTAATTTAAAACCAAGATCTTCAGAGTTTGCTAGCCTGTAGAGAAACCATCATTGATCATTTATTTTATTTTTGTAAAAAAATTCAATTAACATTTTTATAGATATTATTAAATTAAATTTGGAGAATGCAATGAATCATATTGACATCTTAATATTAGGTTTTTAATAGCATGAACATGGAATGTGATTCTATTTATTTATGTTTCCTTTGATTTCTTTCAGCAATATTCTTAATTTTTACCCTATGAGTCACTTACCTCCTTGGTTCATGCCTAATTATTTTCTTCTTTTGGATGCTATTGAAGATAAAACTGGAGATGTGTAAGATGATGGTGAAGTAGGTGGGAGCGAAGCCCAGTTCTCCTTGTGCCTCCTAGGTGCCCAGCTGGAATGCCTAGCCCATCTTCTGAGGAAAGAGTGAACAACCAACAGAATCCCAGCTTACATGAAGTTTGGAGGCAAAAAATTGCAGAGGCCATTGGAAAACAGACAGTGAAGAGAGTGCGCTGGGACAGTAAGGTCCCTGGGATTGCATCGGGACCAAGGAGGCTGTGGTCCCCAGCCTTGCGTCTGCTGCACTGTGTGGGGAGGAGAGTTAGAGCATCAGCTTCCTCCCCTACCAGAGCAGGGAGGGCAGCTGGGCACTAGGAGGGATGTGGGTGCTGAAAGTTGGGGGAGGAGTAGAGACACAGTAGAAGGCACACAGAGGTGGTACACATCCACTGGGACCGTGGGCGCTGGCACCAGAAAAATTGGGGTGCCGGCGACACCTGGAGGAGGGAGGAGTTGGGCCAAGTCCTCCACCAAACCAGCTCTGCAAGAGATGCTAAAGGAACTGCTTTAAGAAAAGCAAAGAAGAAAGTGAGAGAGAGAGAGAGAGAGAGAGAGAGAGAGAGAGGAACACAAGTATGAAAAAATGGCAATGAATAAGGAACTATCAAAAATAACCTTAAACATAAATGAATTAAATGCTCTAATCAAAATACATAGAGTAGCCAAATGGATAAGAAACCATGGCCCACACATATGCTGCCTACAAGAGACCCACCTCAGAACAAAAAACCTACACAGACTGAAAGTCAAAGGCTGGAAACAAATATTTCAAGCCAACAGGCAGGGAAAAAAAGCTGGGGTAGCAATATTCATACCAGACAAAATAGACTTAAAAAAAGAGCCATAAAAATAGACCCAGAAGGTCACTTCGTAATACTCAAGGGAAGAATCCACCAAGAAGACATAAATATTGTAAATGTATATGCATCCAATGTAGGAGCACCCAAATACATAAAGAAAATCTTGGAGAACTTCAAGAAAGATATTGACAGCAACACAATTAGAGTAATGGATTTTAATACCCCACTGTCAAAAATGAACAGATAGTCCCCAAAAATTATCAACAAAGATATTGTGGCATTGAGCAATGCCACAGATGAAATGATGGACCTAACTGATGTACATAGAGCCTTTCATCCCAAAGAAGCAAAATAGACATTCTTTTCAAGTGCACATGGAACATTTTCAAAGAT
Organism: Sturnira hondurensis; assembly: GCF_014824575.4. NCBI lineage: Eukaryota > Metazoa > Chordata > Mammalia > Chiroptera > Phyllostomidae > Sturnira > Sturnira hondurensis. The sequence goes on from NW_028074670.1 coordinate 5,237,698, forward strand.
AGACCAAATGACAGGTCACAAAACAAGCCTCAACAAATTCAAGACAATTGAAATCATACCAAGCATTTTCTCTGACCACAAGGGACTGAAACTAGAAACCAACATCAAGGAAAAAACCCAAAACACTCAAATTCATGGAGATTGAATGGTGTGCTATTAAACAATGAATGGGTCAAGAAGGAGATCAAGGAGGAAATAAAAAGTTCCTGGAAACAAAAAAAAAAATGAACTCACAACAACCCAAAACTTATGGGACACAGTGAAGGCAGTCCTGAGAGGAAAATTCATAGCTATACAGGCCTACCTGAAAAAAATAGAAACATTTAAAATAGACAACGTAACCCTATGCCTACAAGAACTTGAGGAACAACAACAAAGACAACCCAGAACAAGCAGAAGAAAAGAAATAACAAAGATCAGAGCAGAATTAAATGACATAGAGAATAGAAGCACAATTCTAAGGATCAGTGAATCCAGCATCTGGTTCTTTGAAAAGGTAAACAAAACTGACAAGCCTTTAAGCAGGCTCATCAAGAAAAGAAGAGAGAGGACCCAAATAAACACAATCAGAAATGAAAGAAGTGAAATTACATCTGATACCACAGAAATACAAAGTATTGTAAGAAATTACTATGAAGAACTGTATGCCAAAAAATTTGAACACCCAGGTGAAATGGACAAATTTCTAGAAAAGTATAACCTTCCAAAACTCAATGAAAAAGAAGTGAGAAAACCTGAACAGACCAATGACGACAGGTGAAATTGAAGCAGTAATCAAAACCTCCTGACACACAAAAGCCCTGGACCAGACGGTTTCACAGGAGAATTCTACAAAGCTTTTAAGGAAGAGCTAATCCCCTATTCTTCACAGACTATTCCAAAAAATCAAAGAAGATGAAAGACTCCCAAACTCTTTTTATGAGGCCGGCATCATCCTAATCTCAAAACCAGATAAAGATACAACAAAGAAAGAAAACTTCAGGTCAATATTGCTGATGAACACAGGCACTAAAATCCTCAACAAAATATTGGCAAACTGTATCCAGCAATACATTAAAAAGATCATACACCACGACCAGTTGAGATTCATCCCTGGAATGCAAGGATGGTACAACACTTGCAAATCGATAAATGTGATACATTACATAAACAAAAGCAAAGACAAAAATCACATGATCATATCAATAGATGCAGAAAAACATCTGATAAGGTACAGCGCTCATTTATGATAAAAATACAGCAAAGAGGGAATAGAGTGAGCATTCCTCAACATAATAAAGGCCAATATATGAGAGATGGACAGCCAACATCATACTCAATGGACAAAAACTAAAAACTTTCTCATTAAGATTGGGAGCAAGAAAGGTGGTCCACTGTCACCACTCCTATTCAATATAGTATTGGAAGTCCTAGCCACAGCAATCAGACAAGAAAAAGAAATAAAAGGCACCCAAATTGGAAAAGAGGAAACAAAACTGTTACTCTTTGCAGATGACATGATAGTGTACATAGAAAGCCCTATAAACTCCACCAAAAAACTGCTTGACCTAATAAATGAATATGGCAAAACAGTGGGATATAAAGTCAATATCCAGAAATCAAAGACATTTTTGTACACCAACAATAAAATATCAAAAACAGAAATCAGGGAAAGAATTTCATTTGATATAGCAACAAGAAAAATAAAATACCTAGGAATAAATCTAACCAAGGAAGTAAAAGACCCGTATACACAAAACTACACAACACTGAAGAAAGAAATCAAGGAAGACACAAACAAAAGGAAGAATATACTGTGTTCATGGATCAGAAGAACTAACATAATCAAAATGTCCATACTACCCAAAGCAATTCATAGATTCAATGCATGCCCTATTAAAGTACCAATGGCATTCTTCACAAATACAGAAAAAACACTTCAAAAATGTATATGGAGCCATAAATGACTCTGAATAGCTGCAGCAATTTTGAGAAAGAAAAACAAAATTGAACAGATCACAATACCTGATATCAAACTGTATTATAAGGCCACCGTAATCAAAAGAGCATGGTATTGGAATAAGAACAGACACATGGACCAATGGAACACAATAGAGAGCTCAGAAATAAACCCAAGTCTCTATGGTCAGTTAATATTTGACAAAGGGGGCAGTGGCATAAAATGGAGCAAAGATAGCCTCTTCAACAAATGGTGTTGGGAAAATTGGACAGGTACATGCAAAAAAAATGAAACTCAACCACCAACTTACACACACACACAAAGATAAATTCAAAGCGGATAAAAGATTTAAATATGTCTTGACACAATTAAACTTCTAGAGGAGAACATAAGCAGAAAAATCTCAGATATTCTGCACATATTTTCACTGATGTGTCCCCTAGATCAAGAGACATAAAGGAAAGAATAAACAAATGGGACAGCATCCAAATAAAAAGCTTCTGCACAGCTAAAGAAAATAGCATTAAAATGAAAAGAGAACCAACAGTGTGGGTAAACATATTCATCAATGATACCTCAGACAATGGTTTAATCTAAAAAATATACAAGGAATTTACACAACTCCACTCTAAGAAGACAAGCAACTCAATTAAAAAATAGGCAAAGGACTTGAACAGACACTTTTCCAAGGAGGACATAGAGTGTCCAGAGACATATGAAAGGATGATCAGTATCACTAGTTATCAGAAAGATGCAAATTAAAACCACGGTGAGGTACCACTTCACACCTGTCAGAATGGCCATCATAAACAAAGCAAGAAACAACAAATGTTGGAGAGGGTGTGGAGAAAAGCAGATCTTAGTGCACTGTTGGTGGGATTGCAGACTTGTGCAACCACTGTGGAAAATAGTATGGAATTTTCTCAGAAAACTTAAAATGGAACTGCCTTTTACCTGGCAGTTCCACTGCTAGGATTATATCCTAAGAACCCTAAAACACCAATCCAAAAGAACCTAGGTACTCCAATGTTCATAGCAGCACAATTTACAATAGCCAAGTGCTGGAAGCAACCCCAGTGCCCATCAGTAAATGAAAGGATCAAAAAAACATGGTACATCTGCACAATGGAATTCTATGCAGCAGAAAGAAAGAAGGAGGTCCTACTGTTGTGACAGTATGGCTGAAACTGGAGAGCATTATGCTAAGTGAAATAAGCCAGAAAATGAAAGATGAATACCATATGATCTCACCATTAACAGGAACCTAATCAACAAAACGAACAAGCAAGCAAAGTATAGCCAAAAACATGAAATTGAGAACAGGCTGATAGTGATCAGAAGTGAGAGGCGAGGAGATAAAGGGGGGAAAGGGTGAAGGGGGTTTACAGGAAGAATTGTAAAGGATATATGGACAATAGCAACAGTGGCAGAAATGGGGGAGGGGAGTGGGAAGGGGTGGGGGAAATGCAAAAAATTTTACTTGAAAAGCAATTAAAAATAAAATATAATTATTAACTGGAAAAAAGAAAACAAAACTTCATCATTTCCTTTTTGGATGGTTCATTGCCTGTGTACAGCTATAAAATTGATTGTTGTGTGTTTACTTTGTGTACTGCTACTTTGCTGAAATTATTTATTAGTTCTAAATTTCTCTCTTTTTTTGAAAACTATATGGTTTCTGTTTATAAGAATGAATCAGAATGACCTGATAAGTACAGTCAATTTTATTTCTTCATTTCCAATTTGAATGTCTTTTTCTTTTGTTTTTCTTGCCTAATTTCTCTGGCAAGAACTTCCAGTACTATGTTGAATAAAAATAACAAGATCAGGCACCCTTGCCTTATTCCTGATCTTAGAAGAAAAGGTTTTAGTCTTTAACCTTTGAGTACGTTTGCTGTGCTTTTTGTTGGTTTGTTTGATTGTTTGCACATGTGAGTTTTTCATAATGAGGTAGTTTGCTTCTGTCCTTAGTTTGTTGATTGTTTTTTTGTTATAAATCATTGTTGAACTTTTCAAATATTTTGTACCAATTGAGATGATCAGACACTTGTTTTCTTCATTCTGTTAATCTGCTCTATTACATTGATTTTCTTATGTTGAACCAATATTCCATTCCACAAATAAATCTCGCATGGTCATGGTGTATAATTCTTTTAATTTGCTGCTGAATTGGGTTTGTTAGTATTTTGTTAAGAGATTTTTTTTAGAGAAAGAGGAAGAAGGAAGAGAGGCAGAAAGAAAGGAAGAGAAACATTATGTGAGAAATATTGATTAGGCGCATCCCTTCCATCCGCACCCTGCCCAGGGACTGAACCTGCAACCCAGGCATGTGCCCTCACTGGAAATGAAACTGGCAACCTTCCAGTTTGTGGGATGGCATGCAACAAAATAAGCCACACAAACTGAGGCTTGTTGAGAATTTTGCATCAGAGTTTATAAAGGATATTAGTCTATAGTTTGCATTTTTGTAGTGTTTTTATATGACTTTAGTATAAGGTTAAATGTTTTTAGGATTTTTTTGAAAAGTTTGAGCAGGATTGGTGTAAATTATTCTTTAAAATTTTGGTAGAATTCACCTGTAAATCCATTAGGTCCAGGGATTTTCTTTGTCAGGAGATTTTCAATTACTGATTATATATCCTTACTAGTTATAGGTCTATTTAAATTTCAATTTCTTTGAGACTGCTTTGGTAGGTTCTGCATTTCCAGGAATTTGGTTGTTTCATCTATGATATCCAATTTGCTAGTGCACAATTCCTCACATTACTCTCTTTTAATCCTTTTTATTTCTGTGGAATAGGTAATAATATCTTCACTTTAATTTTTTATTTTAGTAATACATATTCTCTTTTTTGTAGTCCATTTAGCTACTCTTAAGTTGTAAAGTTAGGGTATTGATTTGAGATCTTTCTCTTTTTTTAATGTAAATATTTATAACCATTATTGTTCCCTTAGCATTGCTTTCTATGTGTCCCATAGGTTTTATTGTGCTGTTTCTGGTTTTATCATTCTACAAGCATTTTGTAATTTTCCTGGGCATTTTTGTTGTTACATCTATTGGTTGCTTAAAAGTGTCTTGTTTAATTTTTACAAATTTATTATTTTTTCCAGTTTCTCTTACATCATTGATTTCTGGTGTGGTTGCAGAACATAACTTTTTGTGAGATCTACGCTTTCAAGTCTATTCAGACTTAATTTCTACCCTATATGGACTATCCTGAAGTGATGTGTGTACAAATTGAAAAGAATGCTTATTTTGTTTTTGTTGGGTAGAACATTCCATAAATTGTTTTTATTTATTTTTCTAATTTTGAGCCCATTGTGGTGGCATTGGTTAAAAAACTATATAGACTTTAGCTGCACAATTCACACATCACCTGTATACTCTATTGTGTGTTCATCACTCCCATACAAATTTCTGTGTATCACAATTTATCCCGCCTATACCCTTTTCCACCTACCTGAACCCCCCTCCTCCAGGCAATCACTACACTGCTGTTTATGTTCATGAGTTCTCTCTTTTCTTCTCCTTTGTTCTATGCCATCCCTCCCCCCCCCAGCCATCCCTCCCCCCTCACAGCTTTCAGCCTGCTCTCTATCAATGAGTCTGTCCTCATTTTGCTTGAAGTTACCTCAAAAAATTAAAAATGGTAGTGTCTTATAACCCAGCAATTCTACTTGTAGTAATTTTTCATGACACCCCAAACACTAATTTTAAAGAATACATGCACCCATATGTTCACTATAGTGTTATTTACAATCACCAAGATTTGGAAGGTGACCAAGCGTCCATAAGGAGATGCGTGAATAAAAAAGCTGTGGTACAGCCTTGGTCTGGTGGCTGAATTTGTTGGAATATCAACCCACTACCAAAAGATTTCAGGTTAATTCCTGGTCAGGGCACCTACCTAGGTTGTGGGTTCAATCCTCAGTTGGGGCAGATATGGAAGGTATTCAATTGATGTTTTTCTCTTACATCAATGTTTCTCTCTTTTTTTTTCTCTTTCTGAAATCCATAAACATATTCTTGGGGGAGGATAAAAAAAGCTGTGGTACATTTACATGATGGAATACTACTGGACACCCCCCCCAAAAAAAAATGGAAATCTTACCCTTTGCAACAGCATGGATGGACCTGGAGAGCATTATGTTAAGTGAAATAAGCCAGTCAGAGAAAGACAAGTACCATATGATTTTACTCATATGTGGAATCTAATGAACAAAATGTATATTGTTGATAGATTAAGTTAGTTTATTGTGCTTTCAAATCCTTCATTTTTTAAATTTTCTTTTGTCTAGTTGGCCATTTTGTTATTGAGAATTGAGTATTGAAGTCTTCATCTGTTATGATAGAACTGCCTATTTTTCCCTTCAATTCTGTAAAACATCTTCATACATTTTAATAATATGGTATTTGGTATATAAGTGCCCATAATATGCTTATTATGTCTTACAGACTTTTTTCATTTAAATTCTATTTTGTCTGATATTAAGTATAGCTACCCCTGCTCTCTTTATTTATTTTATTTTTTAAAAATATATTTTATTGATTATGCCATTACAGTTGTCCTATTCCTCCCCTTCATTCCCCTCCACCCTACACACCCCTCTCCCACCATTCCCCCCTTTAGCTTATGTCCACATGTCACAAGTTCTTTATCTTCTACATTTCCCACACTACTCTTGCCCTCCCCCTATTTTCTCCCCACCATCTATGCTACTTATTCTCTATACCTCCTCTCCCCTTCTCCTCCTCCCACTCCCCTGTTGCTAACCCTCCATGTGATCTTCATTTCTATGGTTCTGCTCCTGATCTAGTTGTCCTCTTAGTTTGCTTTTGTTTTGGATGTGGTTGCTAATAACTGTGAGTTTGCTGTTCTTTCACTGTTCATATTTTTTATCTTCTTTTTCGTAGCTAAGTCTCTTTAGCATAAGATGAAGAACAACAAGTGGAAAATGTATTTGAATGAATAATAAAGGAGAACTTCCCCAATTTGGCAAAGGAAATAGACTCCCTGCTCGCTTTAAATGAGATAAAGTTTTTAGTCTTTTCACTTTCCATCTATTTGTCTTTCTATTTAAATTGAGTCTCTTATAGACAGTATATAGTTGTATTATGTGTTTTTTACCAACTTTCTAATTTCTACCTTTGACTAGAGAATTTAATTTATTTATAGATTAAGTAATTAGTGATGAAAAAGAATTTACTTCTGTCATTTTGCTAGTTTTTGCATGTTATAGATATTTTGTTTTTCATCTCCTACATTACTGTCTTCTTTTATAATTAGTTGACTTTTTGTAGGGAAGCATATAAATTCTTCCATCATTTACTTCTGTGTAAATTCTGTAGCTCCATTTTTATACAATTAGTATTACTTTTAACCTCCTAAAATCATAACAATCTATTTTATATTTGTAGTTTATGTTAAACACAGTAGCATATAGCAACTCTGGTGCTTTACTTCTCCACCTCGACCTCTTCAGTTATTGATGTCACAAAATTACCTCTTCATAACTTGAGTGCCAAAATCATAAAAAATAATTCATCTAAATGCATCAGTCTCTTAAATTATGTACAAAACAAAATGTAAAGTGAAAAATCAGAGTTGCCATAATGCCAACTTTTCCTATATATGCTGCCAAAATGAGCACAATAATGCAAGTATTCACACTAATATTTAAAAAATATGCTTGGCTGTTAAATCACATGAAGAACAAAAGCTGAAGCTTAAAAACATTATTATAAAATATGATCCTTTATTAGTACCCATATAATTATGTTTCCTGAGATCATCATTTATTCATACAGCTTTAAGTGATTCTCTAACGTTCTTCCATTTCAACCTGAAGGACTCCCCTTAGCATTTGCTTCAAGGCTGGTCTACTGGTAATGAATTTTCTCAGCTTCTTGTTTACAGGAAATTAAAAAATTTCTCCTTCACACTTAAAAAAATAGTTTTGCCAGCTATAACATTCTCAATTGATAGCGTTTTTGTTTTAGAATTTATTAGACCACTGCCTCCTGGTTTTCAAAGTTACTGATGAGAAATCTACTGGTGATTTCATTGAAGATATCTTGTATCTTTTGTCACTTAGTTCTTGCTGTTTACAAGATTCTATTTTTGTCTTTGGCTTTCAACATTTAATTATAATGTATCTTAGTATGAGTAGTTTGGTCTATCCTGTCTGGAGTTTGATGAGCTTTTAGATGTTTATATTCATGAATTTTATTATGCATTGTTTCCTTAAGTATTTCTTCTACACCTCTATCTCTCTCTTCTTCTGAGACTCCCGTAATGCTTGATGGTGTCCCACAGATCCTTTAGCTGCTGTTCACGCTTTTAAAATCAATTTTTTTTCTCTTTTTCATATGCAATAATTTCCATTTCCTATCTTTAAGTTCATTGTCTTTATTTCACCTTCTTGTAGCTGCTTTTGATTTCCTCTGGTAAATTATTTATTTCAGTTATTATAGTTTTTAGTTTCAGAATTTTTGTTTTTAATTTTAGGTTTTGCATCTTTTTATTAGTATTTCCATTTTGTTCATACGCTATTTTCTTAATTTTATCTACATCTAGCTTTACTTTTTGAGCATCTTTAAGTCAGTTTTTGAAAATCTTAGTGTAATAGATCTGTCATGGCATACTTTTTAGAAACAATTTTTTAAAATTTCTTTGAATAAGCCACACTTGTCTATTTTGTTGAAAAGCTCGTGATTTCTGTTATTGTTGAAAAAATGCATGTTTAATCTGATAACATATTAGCTCTTGAAACAAGATACTGTCCCTTCCCCAGGGATTACTGAGTTTTTGTTTTTATTTTTTTAACATGTGTGTGTTTGTGTCTGTGTGATAAGGATCAACCTGAGGTATGCATTTCAGATCTCCCCAGGTATTATCTGAGCATGCAACTTTCTCTGGACATGCACTAGCATATTTTAATTTTTCCTGTACATGAATTAACCCTTCCCACATAGAGCCTTGCCTTGACCACAGTCCTGGAGTGTTGTCTGTGAGAAAACCTGTAGCAAATGTCTTGTATCAATCTCGTTCAGATTTCTGACTGATAGAAACTATAAAATAATAAGTGTTTGATTTTTTTTTAGGTAACAAAGGTTTGGGGTAGTTTGTTATGCAGAGAGGAATTATTACCATAATGAATAAGCTGAAATCTACCACAGATATGTTGTGTTGGAATTAAATGATCCAAGGCAAATTACTCTTCCCACAGTCACTGGTACATGGTAAATACTCAAAGAATGTTTATTATTCTTTTCCCTGATTTTAATTCAATTAGAACTCAGACTTGATAAATGGATTTTAATTACATCGCTGGGATCCACACCTATTCTAGGCTTTAAGGAAGACACACACACCACTTAGCTGGTCTGGTTATTAAAACAAACACCTGGAAGCAATACATCAATTGAACGCAATTACGTATCCCCCAAAGCAGGAGACTTCTTGATCAATGTATTTCAAAGGTACACAACGTATAATTACTTTAAAATAAAACAACTAACCTAGGGAAAAGTATTTATGATTATTTTTAATGACTCAAAACCTTTCTGCTTCATAAGCAAAATATATTCAAGTGATTATGTCAGTTTTTTGCTAACCGTAATATCAACCAGCTTCCTTTTCTTATTACTTGGTATGATCTATTATTCTTGCTGACTATTCTGAATTTAACATATTTTTGAATAGTTGTTAGTTACTTAACTGTATCTTCATATTTAAAACTTTAAAACAGTGTATTACTATTACTATTAAATTACTATTACTATTCAGTTTATTACTACTATCAAGAGATGACCTGACTGGCGTGACTCAGTGGATTGAGTGCCAGCCTGCAAAGGAAAGGGTTGCCAGTTTGATTCCCAATCAGGGCACATGCCTGGGTTGCAGGCCAGGTCCCCAGTAGGGGGCATGTGAGAGGTAACCCCACATTGATGTTCTCTCCCTCTCTTTCTCCCTCCTTCTCCTCTTGTTGGGGGAAATTGATAGCTATTTTAAGACACAACACAGTGCCTAGAGAGTGATTTGTTTTTGCAGCCCAGTTGTTTTTGCAACTGGCTTGTTTTGGCCCAAAGAAGCCAAAAGCCTCTTTTGGCTTCTATGGACTGTTTATTGTCTACATACCAGAGATAACATTCTGCTTTCTGCTTCTGTAAGCTGCCTCCTACTTTCACACCAGAAGTAATGGGCTGAAAGATAAGCCTTCCCTTGCTCTATAAAAATAACTGCTCCCTCGCTGTTCAGTGCCCAGAATTTGGAGACTGACTTCTCTGGGTCCACGTGCGTAAAATAAGCTTCCACTCCATACACCCAAAAGTGGCTGAGTTGTTTTCTGTAACACTCTCTCTAAAAATAATACATAAAATCTTAAAAAAAGAGATTGGAAAGTAGAATTATTTTAATAATTGTGTGTAGTGACATTGAGCAACTTTGCATATATCTATTGGCCATCTGTATACCCTCTTTGGAGAAGTGACTATTTAGGTCCTTTTCCCATTTTTAAATTATTTGGGGGGATGTTGACTTTTGTACATTTATAAATTTTGGTTATTAACTCCTTATCAGATATATCAGCAAATATGCTGCTGTCCATTTCTGTGGGTTGTCTTTTTATTTTGTTGATGTTTTCTTTTGCTGTGAAAAAACTTTTTAGTTTAATAGTTCCATTTTTAAAATATTTTCTTTTGTTTCCCTTTCTTTTGTTTTCCCTTGTGATAACATGTTGCTATGAGCAATATCTGAGATTTTGCTGCTTATGTTTTATTCTACAATTATTATGGTTTGGGGTCTAACATTGGAGAAATATAAAATCCATAATGAGAGACATCATCTCACACCTGTCAGAAAATCTATCATTAATGAATCAATAAACAACAAGTACTGGTTAGGAAGTGGAGAAAGGGAAACCCTTTTGCACAGCTCGGGGGAAGGCAGACTTGTACAGCCACCGTGGAAAGCAGTATGGAGATACCTCAAAAATTTTACAAAATGTATCTGCCTTTGACCCAGTGATCCACTTCTGGGAATACACCTTAAGGAACCCTAAACACTAATATGAAAGGACATAAGCACTTCTATGTTCACTGTAGTGTTATTTACAATCACCAAGATATGGAAGCAGCCAAAGTGTCTATCAGTAGATGAGTGGATAAAACAACTATGGGGCATTTACACAATGGGATAATATTTGGCTGTAAAAAAAGAAGAAAATTTTATCCTTTTCAACTGTATAGGTGGATCTGGAGAACATTATGCTAAGTGAAATAAGCCAGTCAGAGAAAGACAGACAGCATATGATTTCACTCATATGTGGAATCTAATGAACAAAATGCAGAACTAACAAGAAAAATAAAGACAGACTCATAGATACAGAGCATGATGTCAGCTGGGTGGGAGGAGATTAGGGAGTGCAGGGATTGAACAAAAAAGGAAAATGGATTCATGGACATGGACAGCATGTTATGATTGTGGTGGTGGGGAAGAGGGGGCAGAAGGAGACCAAATAGTAATGAAGGAAATACAATGAAAATAAAAAAATAGTTTAAAATATTTTTCTTTAAGGGCAAGAGTATAAAAACTTTAATGTATCTAGAATTAATTCAAGGAAGCTTCCTTGAGATAAAAAAAGAGAGAGAGAGAGAAGCACTGAGAGAATTTTCTCACTTGTCCACCTAACCAGCTGGTAAGTGGTAGTGTTCAGATTTTAACTCAAGAAGTGTGACTTTAGAATCTGCATTCTGAACTTTTATGCTACATCTTACTTACTAGTAATTGCTGTAGCCAAAATTAACCAATCAAGTGACTGATATTTTTCAGACATTTTGTAAATATTTCATGAATGTATCGACTTAACTATGCAATGGCTATGTGATATAGGCATTGAGCTTAGCATTTTGTTGGGCCACGAAGAAAGAAAATAAATGAAATTATACTGGCCCACTAAATATCTTCATTCTCCTAAATCCCAAAGTTTCTATATCAGAATTTGTGCACTGTGTGAATTTCACGGCTGGGGTGCATATGCAACTGCGTTTCATCACACAATCATTTTAAGAGTTGTTCTGAGCATAATAATGCATACATCAGAGAGACATGTAGAAACAACCTGTACAGAATTCAATGTATCAGAGATTACCAGGCAGATGAAAAGAATGAAAACTCGTTTAGTATGTCCTGTGGGACCCTTGTTACATTTTATTATATATTCATTCAATTAATGATCTCAGTGATTGTCTACTTGAAAAGCTGGGCTAAAAAGGAAGTTAGAAGTGATTTTCCCCCTTGGAAGGCACACACTTAATTTGTGAAAATTAGCTATGTAGACATTTAAAGAAGTGGTAATTTTTGCCTGTTTTAGGCTTCAAATATGCTAAGAATGCATAAATATAATCATTCTCAAGTATTCTCCATATTTCAAAGTCTCAAAATAAGCAGAGGTATATGAAGAAATTAAAAGCAAAAGCAGTTCAGCATTGTTGCCACGTCCTTTTGTTTCACACCAGGCCATTTTGGCCTGTCCTTTCCACAGGCCACCACCAGCCAAGGGCCTTTGCAGCTGAAACTGCAGATGGTTCAGCGTGGAACACACAGTGTCCTGGGTTCCAGCTGGCTATCACAACCTCAGAGATGAGCTCAGGAGGCGCACACCAGCAAACCACTATTTCTCCTTCTTCGCTTTATCTATTTAAAAATATGTTTGCAAAAAGAGTAGAAGATTTGCCTATGTTAGTTAGGAGAGATTATAATCCTTTAGAATCAGAAAAATAAAACTGAAGCTGGAAATGCTAACTTTTTTTCCCGGCTGAGTCTCAGTGTTGTTTTTCCTCCATCCCTCTTTATAGGCATACACATTTTGCTTAGCCTTGGCAAGATGAAGCAAGCTGTGCCTCCCAGTAAGTATTCGGATTGAGTAGTTCCTTGAAAATCCTGCATGCCAAGATTATGAGAAATAATCAGATTACTCCAACAGAAAATCAGGCTCTGAGTAGTTTGGTTGGAAAGGAACTGGAGAAAATAATGTGGTCCAATCTAATCTAAAACTCCTTTGCCTACCATAAGCTGAAAGTAAGTCAGGTTCAAACCACAGAATTATAATTATGAATCAAAATCTTCAGAAACTGCAGTTTCACTTTTAGCTTTCTGAGGAAGTTCCATACTGTTCTCTACAGTGGGTGCACCAGTCTGCATTCCCACCAGCAGTGCACTGGGGTTCCCTTTTCTCCACATCTTCTCCAACATTTTTGTTGATTTGTTTATGATGGCCATAACTGTGGTTTTAATTTACATCTCTCTGATGGCTAGTGTTGCTGAGCATCTTTTCACATGCCTTAGGGTCCTCTGTATGTCTTTCTTGGAGAAGCATCCAACATTCAAGTATTTTGCCCATTTTTTAATTGTGTGGGTTTTTTTTCTTTTCATCTTCCTGGAGTGGAGTCCTCTGAGTTCTTTATACATTTTGGAGATCAAACCCTTGTTCAAGGTATCATTGGCAAATATGTTTTCCCATATAGTTGGTTCTTTTTTCATTTTAATGCTGTTTTCTTTAGCCATGCGGAAGGTTTTTAATTTGATGAGGTCCCATTTGTTTATTCTTTCCTTTATGTCCCTTGCTTTAGGCGACATATCAGTGAAGATGTTGCTTTGTGGAATGTCTAATACTTAAATCTTATAGGGGATAAAAGAAGTAAGATTAACACATGTAAATTACATAGAGAAGTCTTCATGTATCAAGCAAAACTTAATTGGGCATGATAAATGATAGAAATTTGGATATGTATAGGGTTTGTTTTTTGTCATTTAAAATGCATTTTAAAATTGATTTGGGATATAAGAGAAACAAGACAGAAAAAATTTTGTCTCCATAGAGCTTTAGTAAAATATGGGGACATTATATACAAACAAGCAAAATAACACGATGTTAGTTAATATGATCAAAAAGACTATCAAGGAGAATGCCAGGTGAGAGGATAGAAAAATGTCAACGCAGACTTGGAAAAGGAGATAGAAAAATGCCAGAATCTACTATGGAGGAGTTATAAGAAAAAGGGTCTTTGAGAAGATGCCTTTAAATATATATATATATATATTTATTTATTTATTTATTAGAGAGGGGGAAGAGAGGGAGAGAGGGAGAGAAACATAAATGTGCGGTTGCCCCTTGTGCACCCCCTACTGGGGACCAAGCCAGCAACCCAAGCATGTGCCCTGACTGGGAATCAAAACAGTGACCCTTTGCTTCACAGTCTGGTACTCAATCCACTGAGCCACACCAGCCAGGGCAAGGAGATGACTTTCGAAGAGACAGTAGAAAAAATATGAAGAGGAAAGTCATATGAAAAACCTGTTCTAGGAGAACAGCATCCCAAATGAAGAGTAACTTCAATGTGTCTGTAATAAAAACAACCTTGCTTTATTTATGAACCATAAAAAGCCCAGTGAAGCTGCTCTGAAATTATTTTCAAACACAGTAAGAGACACAATAAAGCAAAAGTAAGAAATCTCTACAAGGAATGTTTCTTAGGGCAAGTAAGGAATTTGGATTTTTGTTTTTTAGATCATGAGAAGATATTAAATAATTTTGAATATGAAAATGACTAAAGTTTATACTATTAATTAAGTTAAGTGGTTATTGGGATATCATGGTGTAGGTAAGTTTGGATGGAGCTAAAGTATTCTAGAAAGGATCATGGTGGTAATAAATACAGAAATAACACTATTAGATGCAGAAAAAAAAACAAAAAACAGATCCAGAGTGCGTTTGAGAAACAGTGAATGAGTATGGCAGAATTAAGAGTTTGTGTTGAGGGTAAACAGAGGAGAGTTTGGGTATGTGAGGTAAATCAGATAATAAATGGTCTTAGTTTATAATTGATTTTATTTATTTTGATTTTTATTTTAAAGTAAGATAGAAAAGATAAGTTTCTTGAAAAAGTAGGGAAACCTATGTTACAGTGGTAAAGATTTCATGAACTGTTTTGGTTTTATGTGATTGATGACAGTAAAATAGAGAGAAAATGATTCATGAAAAAAATGAAATGGTGAATTGACTAGATAGAGGCAGTGCAAAACTGTGTAGAATAGATAGAATTGGTGTAATAAAACATATTCATTTTTGCTATATTCTGCAAGAATTTAATGGGATAAAATAGTTCTATATTTAATGAATATTAAAAGTTATTATATAGTTAAAATTTACATAAAAGAATACATTTATGAATCAGTTATTCTTCATCTAGAAGATAAGGAATCTAAGTTCAAGCTTTTAAAATAAAAATATATATATTGGGGAAAAGGTGACTCCTGGCTTCAGAGATGACATGTAAAACGTTTAAAAACATCACTACCATTTTTAAAATAAGAAATAAGTTGAATAAAGTAGCATGTAATTACTCTTGTTATATTGTTCAGAGAACTAAGATCAAAGGGCAATCCCCCATCCTGATTTTGAAAAAGACTTTGAAATACAAAGAATATCCACTAAGATCAGCTTATCTGAAGCTAAGGCTGATGTTCATATCCTGGTAGGACCACTTTTATAATTATTTTGATGAATTACTGCAGGATGAGTGTAGGTTAACTTCAAATGGAAAACTCTCTGGGGCCACAGTTTTAGGGGGACTCCATACTTTTGTACATTTTATATCAGGACCCAAGAAAATGACCTATTGTTTAAGGCAGTGGGGGTGGGAACAATCATTTTGATGTATTTACAGAGCGTTCCTTAACAAACTCTTCATTTCCAAGAAAAATACAATTACTAAAACTTTATACATGTGGGGGAAAGCAATTAGCCAACTCTAGCCCTCTTTAGCTTTAATGTATAATCTTTGGAGGAAACAAAAGTGTTAAGAAAGATTTTGAAGGTCATGTAACTGGAATTCAGGCCCACCAACAAACACAGATTTAATCATAACCCTGTGTAACTCCCTCCTCCGCCTTATCGTATAACCACATCAACAGAGTCCCAGTATAGTAAAAATGAATTACAGGTTAAAGGACTGCGAAACACAGATTCTATGGAAGAAATCATTCTCAAGAGAAAACAATGAAAACTGTGGAGGATTAAACAAAGAAAGAAAGAAAACCTGAAAATAAAGTTTGCCTTATATGTGGGGTCCACCTTTGAATAAATACTATAAATTATCTTAAGAAAGAAAAAATCTCAGTTTGAAAAGACAAAGCAAGAAGCAGAGCCAGACTCAGATATGATAGATATTTAGAAATTATTAAATAAGACATTTTAAGTAACTATGATTAATATGTTAAAACATAATGGAAAAACGTAGACACATGCAGAAACAGATGGGCAATGTAAGCAGAGTGATGGAAATTCTAAGAAAAAAATCAACAGGCAATACTAACAACCAAAATCCCTGAACAGAAATGGAGAATGCTTTTATTAACCTCATCAGAAGGCTGGGAATAACTAAGGAGAAATATCAATGGGCTTGAGCATATGTTGATAGGAAGGTACCAAACTAAAAACCTAAGAAAAAATGGACAGGAAAGGAACAGAACATCTAAAAACTGTAGGATAACTACAAAAGATGTAACATATTTTTAATCAGAATAACTGAAGGAGAAAAAATAGGGGAAAATAGAAAAATGTTTTGGACTTATATTGTTAAGAATTTTCCAAAATTAATGTCAGATACCTAACTACTGATCCAGAAATCTCAGAGCACTTTACGCAGCCTGAATGCCAATAAAATTACATCTAGGCATATGATATATAACTGTGAAAAACCACAAATTAAGAGTAAATCTTGAAACAACTAGAAGAAAAATTACACTAACTATAAAGGAAAAATTATAAAAATTGTATCAGATTTCTTATTAGAAACTGTACAAGCAAAGGAGTGGAGTGAAGTGAAATACAGAGGGCTGACATAAAACAAAAAGACAAGAACAAATCAGCTAGAATTATGCATCTAGTAAAATTATCCTAAAGAAATAAGGATAAAATAAAACTTTAATCAGTGAACAAAATGAAGGAAATTTATCACCATTAGACATACCCTGCAGGAAATGTTAAAATAATTTATTCATAAAGAAGAAAAAGTAATATAGGTTAAAAACTTAGATATACATGAAAAAAGTACTAAGGAAATAACACAGTCTTACTTGTTCTTAATTAACGGACTAAATATGTTTGCATTTGATGCAATAAGAGTAACACTGTTTTTGCTTATATTAGCATAAATGAGTGTAGATGAGTGAAATGAATGACAGCAGTGTTGTGGAGAATGGGAGGACAAAATTCAGAATACTCTGTTATGTGATACCATTGCTACCCAGTAAGTCATATAGTGCTATTTAAAAGTGGACTTACATTAGTCATGAATATATATTACAAACTCTCATATAACCAGTGAAGATATTTTAAAAGAAGTGTAAAGTGTGATAGAAAAGAGAAAAAATAAAATTATGTAAAATGAACAGTAGTCAGAAGAAAGGTTAAGATGGGAAAAATGAAGAATAACTGCAATGAGAAGAAAAGAGTCACAAATATGGGAGATATTATTGTGACTATACTAATAAATGTAGTGTGTTAATTGCCTATTATACCAATTAAAAGGGACTTTGACAGTGAAAAATTAACAATCAATAAGATCTAGTTACATATTTTCCATAATAAACCAACTTTAAATAAAAGTATACATATAGATTAAAAGTAAAAGAAATGAGAGATGCCTAATTTTAGCATGCTAAAATTAATAGAAAGTGAGTAGGTATGTCAATTTCAAGAAAGGTACATTTTAAATCAAGGGAAATTATCAGGGATAAAGTTTACATGTTGGTAAAATCATCTGAAGCATGTTTATAGCTCATATCAGAGTATCAAAATACATCAAACAAGTACCAATAAAACTGCAAGATAAATTAACAAAACTATATTATGGTTGGAGACTTTAATAGCCCTGTTTAAGTAATTGATAAAGCCAACAGGCACAAAGTCAGTAAAAACTGTAGTTGAAATAAACAGAGCACCATCCGTCACAATGATTGAATGAACATTCATGGAGCCTGTCGTGTACCAAAGCAGAATGCAGATTCTTCTGTAGGTTTCACGAATCATTGAATAAGGGGGATAACATCCAGGTGCATGAAACACACCTTAATACATACAAAAAAGTAAAAATTATATAAAATCTGTTCTCAGATCACAGTGGAGTTAAACTAGATCAACAACAAAAATATAGCCATAAAACCCAAATATCTTAAGAGATTAAACAACACATTTTTAAATAACACTTCTAAATGGGTCAATAAAGAATTCTCAAGAAGAATTAAACAATATTTGAAGTAAATAAAAATAAATAGGTAACTTATCAAGACCAGTGAATTTCAGCAAAAGAAGTATGTAGTGTAAAATGTATAGTATTGCTGCGAACCAGACGATCGTGGTTCGATTCCCAGTCAGGGCACATGCCTGGGTTGCAGGCCAGTTCCCTGCAGGCCAACTCCCAGCAGGGGACGCACGAAAGGCAACCATACATTGATATTTCTCTCCCTCTCTCCTTCCCTTCCCCTCTAAAGATAAATAAATAAAATATTTTAAAAAAATCTTTAAAAAAATGTATAGTATTGAATGTATATTAGGAGAAAATCTAAAATCATATAATCTATGCTTCCACATTAGAGAACTAAAGAAAGAAATTAAGCTTACAGTGAGCAAAACAAAATAAATAAATAATGTTGGAGAAGCTGATGGAAATTCAAAAAGAAATTATTAGAAATATTAATATCCTTTTTTAAAGTTTTTAT
This sequence comes from Sturnira hondurensis, assembly GCF_014824575.4. NCBI lineage: Eukaryota > Metazoa > Chordata > Mammalia > Chiroptera > Phyllostomidae > Sturnira > Sturnira hondurensis. The sequence goes on from NW_028074670.1 coordinate 5,256,421, forward strand.
TTATTTATTTATCTTTGGAGGGAAAGGAGAGAGGGAGAGAAACATCAATGTATGGTTGCCTTTCATGCGTCCCCTGCTGGGAGTTGGCCTGCAGGGAACTGGCCTGCAACCCAGGCATGTGCCCTGACAGGGAATCAAACCGCGATCCTCTGGTTCGCAGGCCTGTGCTCAATCCACTGAGCTACGCCAGCCAGAGCCTAATATCTTGATATTAATATAATATCAAAAAAACAGAAAGCTGCTTCTTTTGAAAAGGTCAGTGAAGTTGATAATCCTTTAGCCAGGCACCAATAAAAAAATGAAAAGAACAGAAATTATTAATATTAGAAATGAAAGACGGGCCATCAGTAATATTTCAGCGTACATCAAAGGTATAATAAATATTGCTTGAAAATCTGTGACCACAAATTAATAACTCAGATGAAAGGAAACAGTTACTTGAAAGGTACAAACCACTAAAACACAACTGAAAGTAGATTCAAACCATAAGTGCTGGTGAGGATGTGGGGAAGGGGGAGCCCTATGGCACTGTTTTAATCTAGAATTGGGCTGAGTGACCATTTTTATTTATGTGAAAATCAAAAGACTGACTATTTTTTATGTATTTCTTTACCTGACTATTTAGTTACTGATATTGTGAAAATAAACAAATTGCTTTATTGCTAACCCTTAAATGCCTATTTAATAATTTCTCTCCCTTGTATGAACTATAACCTAAGTGCTATAACCCGTGGCTGTAAAGGATAGAATGTTGAGACAGAACATTAAAATCCTCATAAACATGAAGAAGTTTCATGGTATTAGACACTGCATTTACTAATTATGGCGACACAAGGTTAATTGAAATACCCTAGGATTTACTGCATTTACACTGGCCCATCTACATTTGTGAAGTCTAGGCAATGGTTAACACAAACAACGCTCAACACAAACTTTATGTACCGAAATCTGATTGTTTCAGTATTTAAACTAAGAAATTTTATGATACTCTTACAAATCTCAGCCTAGGCTTCTTCCTGATGGCAGTTATTTTTACATGAAATTATTGTTTTTATTTCATCATGTTGTCTTCTTTACATTTATCTCTCATGGACAATGACAGAATTTGCTAAGCAGAGATTCTTTAATGTAACAGATAATGATTGTTCTTAACTTTTTGTGAAACTTTATAACTTATATAAATTTATATACTTTAGACACTTCAAAATAAATCTGGATGCTGCTAGACTAGATAGTTTTGGGCAGATATATTGCCAAATAAACCATAAAACTGGAAAAATATTGGTTTGAAGACACTGGAGACATAGTATAATAGTGATGAACTACTATGAAAAGATTTAAATAACTATTGTTCACAGATGATATCACATAGGAATTAAGTTACTACTTTGGAATGAATGATAATAAAAGTGTAATTAACTTTTGGGGAATATATAAAACAGTGACGACATAATTTGGCCTGATTTTATGTGTATGTGTGTGTGTATTTGCAAACAAGCAAGACAGAAAGTAATAGTTGCAGAATCTGATTTAGGAAGTTGTATAAAATGCTGCAAAGTAATTAAAATAAGACATAACAAGGAAAGTAATAAAGATAAGAGTAGGGATTAATGAAGTAGAAAATGTGAAATATAGACAAGCAACAAGGGCAAAATTGAATCTTTGACTAATCCAACTGACCAGCAGGCAAGACTGATAAGTACACAGGAGACAAAACACAAATAACTGAAATTATGAAAGAAAAAGATGGCATTGTTACAAATCCTGAATTTCTAATACAGTAAAATGCAATGACAGTATTATAATCAATTTCACAGGAGTAAAATTGAAAAGTTAGATCAAATAGATATATTACTGACTTCCGCCAAGATGGAGGCATAGGTGGAAACACTGTGCCTTCTCCCACAACCAAGTTTGAACACAACAAAGGTTTGGAGAACTAGGACACACCCAAAGACCAGAAAACGGAATTATACGGGAGTCCGACAACTAGGAACCCTTCAACGACGGTAAGAGAGGCGGAGCCAGCAGCGGAGCTGGGTCGGGCAGGACAGATCCCCCAACCTAGGTGCTCAGGCAGCCCGGTACCAGCCAGGGTGTGGGGCAGACTGACCGCGGTCGCACGTTCACGCACAGTGAGACAGACCACACAGGCCCCAGGGGGCGGACCCAGTGGTGGAGGGCTGACGGCGGTGGCACACTCGCGTGCAGTGGAATGAAACCTGTGGGCCTGGTGACGGTAGTGGCTGTGGCGCCGGGGCTTCGGCACTGGGGCCGCGGTGGCAGCCGGCAGACGGGAAGCCATTGTCCCTCTTTGACCCCGCCCCCACATACAAGGTCACAACCCAGTGACTTAGTTGCCCTGTTCTAGTGAACACTTTAGGGCTCTGATCCTGCTATGGAACAGGCATGAACAGCCCAAAAGATGGTGCAAGAAGAACTCAAAGTCCCAGAGCCAATAACTCTAAGAGACTGAGAAATTGCCAGCCTCTCAGAAGCACAATTCAAGACACTATTTATCAGGATGCTCACAGAACTGGTAGATTATAGTCACAAATTAGAGGAACATAGTCACAAATTAGAAGAACATATGAAGGCTAAACTAATTGAAATGAAGGGAGATGCACAGGAAACCAATAGTGATGGAAAGGAAACTGGGACTCAAATCAATGGAATGGACCAGAAGGAAGAACAAAATATCCCACCAGAAAGGAATGAAGAAATGAGAATTCAAAAAAATGAGGAGAGGCTTAGGAACCTCCAGGACATCTTTAAATGTTCCAACATCCGGATTATAGGGGTACCAGAAGGGGGAAAGAAACAGCCACGAGTGGAAAACGTATTTGAACAAATAATAAAGGAGAACTTCCCCAGTCTGGCAAAGGAAATAGACTTCCAGGAAATCCAGGAAGCTCAGAGAGTGCCAAAGAAGTTGGACCCAAGAAGGAACACACCAAGGCACATCAGAATTACATTAGCCAAGACCAAAATGAAGGAGAGAATCCTAGAAGCATCAAGGGATAAGGGGACAGTCACCTACAAAGGAGTACCCATCAGACTGTCAGCGGATTTCTCAAAAGAGACCTTACAGGCAAGAAGGGGCTGGAAAGAAGTATTCCAAGTCATGAAATCCAAAGACCTACAGCCAAGATTGCTTTATCCAGCAAAACTTTCATTTAGAATGGAAGGACAGATAAAGTGCTTCTCAGATAAGGTCAAGTTCAAGGAATTCATCATCACCAAGCCCTTATTATATGAAATGCTAAAGGGACTCATATAAGAAAAAGAAGATGAAAAATATGAACAGTGAAAGGACAGCAAACACACAGTTATTAACAACCACACCTAAAACAAAAGCAAACCAAGAGGACAGCTAGATCAGGAGTGGAACCATAGAAATGAAGAACACATGGAGGGTTAGAAACAGGGGGGTGGGAGGGGGAGAAGGGGGGAGAAGGCACAGAAAATAGCATAGATGGTAGGTAGAAAATAGATAGGGGGAGGGTGAGAATAGTGGGGGAAATATAGAATCTAAAGAACTTGAGACACTTGGTTATAAACTAAGGGGGGGAGAATGGTGGGGGAGGGAGTGTGTGGGTGGAGGGGAATGAAGGGGGGAATAGAACAACTGTAATGGTATAATCAATAAAATATATTTAAAAAAATAGATATATTACTCAGAAAGCAAAGCTAGAGAAATAGACATATTAAAACATGTTTTAATATGCTTGAAAACCAAAAAGAAAAATCTAGAAACAGATGACATCACCTGAAAAATATATCAAATATTCAAATGAGATCATGTCAATCTCTATTGTTTATCCTGTTCATAATTGAAATGACACAAATTATATTTCTATTTATCAGAAACTAATGCATTTATGAGTTAGGTGACATGTTAAAGAACTACAAGAAATAATAAAAATATTATTGAATAATATTGCAGAACTTATTATTAATTGGAAAAAGCACTGTACTAAAAATTGTTTAATTCACAGTAATATAGGTATACATTGTCCCAAGATACTCATATACACCTGTATATTTATTAAAATTTAATAACATTTCCAAAAGTGTGTGTGTGTTTGGGAGGGGTAAGTTCAAATTAACTGAAAAAATACATGTGGGAAAAGCAGGAAGCTAAGAATGGCCAAAAACAATTGATAATTAAGCTTTGGTCTTTAATAAAATTCAAAAAGATTTTGAAAATTCTATAATAATTTAAAAATTATTATGTTAGAAATAAAATAAAAGAATAAAATAATGTAACAGAATAGAAAGCTTACAAATAGACATAAACTTATGCAAACTCTTGATTTTCAGTGAAGATAGTAGTATACATTACTGGCAAAGGCCACACTTAAAAAAACAGATCAAGGGAAAGTATCTATTATAAGTTCAAAGACATAATACAACCAATATTTCAAACCATACAAGTCCAAGTTCATGAGAATTCTATATCAAATTATACTTTTAGAAAATAATAGCAAATTAATAATGAGTATTTGGGTAATGGATATGTTCCAAGCTAGAAATAATTTAATACATAATAGAACTGTTAGTAATTCTGACTATGTAAATAATATACACCTATTTTTATTCAGACATTAATAAAGTATGATACACAGGCTTAAAAATTCACAAAATAATATCACATAAAATACATAACCAAAAATTTATCTAATTTCTCTAAACCAGTAATAAATAAGTAAGGAAGAAGAAGTAGCAAAAGAGTAATGGGAATTACTCTCTTGTGTAATGGAAAAAGTAAGCAAGAGACTCAAAGATATATTGCTAAATATAGACCATTAATTGGCCCCCACCTTCACAAAACATGTAAAAGCAAACTAAAAATTTTTTAAAATATCAAGAACAGAGCGAAATGCAATGAACCTTATCAATAATCAAGAAATATAATTAAAACCACAATGAGAAAACATCATGCCCCATTAAGATTACTAAATTTTTAAAAACGTATTAGTTGGAACAATTGTAACACCCTTTTTATTTTAAATTGTTATAGAGCGCCCTGGCTGGTGTAGCTCAGTGGATTGAGCGCAGGCTGCGAACCAAAGGGGTGCCGGTTTGATTCCCAGTCAGGGCACATGCCTGGGTTGCAGGCCAGTTCCCCAGTGGGGGCAACATAAGAGGCAACCACACATGGATGTTTCTCTCCCTCTCTTCCTCCCTTCCCATCTGTCTAAAATAAATAAATAAATAAATAAATAAATAAATAAATAAATAAATAGATTTTAAAATATTAGAAATTGTTATAAAGCTTTAAAAATTGTTTATCATCACCAAAATTTAATGAAAAGAAAAACATGCTATTTAACCAAGCAATTTTATTCCTAAGACTGTATGCTGCAAAAATGTGTCCATGTGTGTGCTAAGAGACATATAAGCTGTGGTGCCTATAACCTCAGGAATGAGTCATGCAAACTTAACAGTGGGTTAAGGCAGCCAGATAGGAAATTATCTAAAAGTAATTTCAAAGGCCAAAGAAAAACTGCAGTCTTTAGAGGTAAGGAAATGAGTAGTAAAATGGTAGAGAAAAATCAAAAGTGATTACCAAAACCTTCAGGATAGCATAACCTTTAGAAAACACAGGGTGTGGCGATTGGAAAGGGGTATGGTAGTGGGCTTTTCAGTGCTGTTTATTTTTTTGTTTTTCTAGCTTTTAACCCTTTTGTGATTACATCAATTTTACTTTATGACTAAACACTAAACTGTATGATGGGTTATGTCCTTTGTGTTTTTTAATTGTTTAACCTTATAATATGTTTATTTTTTAAGATTTTATTTATTTATCTTTAGAGGGAAGGGAATGAGAAAAGGAGAGAAATATCAATGTATGGTTGCCTGTCATGGGTCCCCTGCTGGGAACTGGCCTGCAACCCAGGCATGTGCCCTGACTGGGTATCGAACCTCGATCATATAGTTCACAGGCCCGTGCTCAATCCACTGAGCTACACCAGCCAGGGCTAATATGTTTATTTTTAATTAAATTTATTGGGGTGACATTGATTTATAAGATCATATAGGTTTCAAGTGTACATTTCAATGACACATGATCTATAAATTACATTGTGCCATGTCCTTATATTTAACATCTTTGAACATTTAAAAATTATGTAACTGTTCGTCTCTAGGAAATTGAGTTTGAGTACAAGTTACAGGATGCTAACTTTGACTTTGTATCTGCCATTATTTCTGAGAGCTCTATATTGCAAGTGCCAGTTAAAGATACTGATTTGGTATTTTCACATATATTTTTATACTGATACTCATGTGAAGAGATATGATTTATCACTTCTTTAAAAATGTAAATATGTAATCTCATATATATTAGATAATCCCTGAATTGAGCAATGAGTAAATATGACACATCATGGATTGTGTTCCTTTTCCCTATCGCATCCTGTTGTTGTATGCAGTATGTTAAAATATACATATACCTCATACAACCTTGGAAATTGAAGAGGACTAATAGTATTTAAATGTATTCTCAAATGATTCAATGGAAATTATCAATGGATTCTGACTAAGGCATTGGTATTGGCCACAATAAGATGTTTAGGATTCTTTTGCACTTATAGGCTCTACGATTACCCCTAGTTTTTTTTTAATGTTGCAGGCCAGTTGTTTTCTAAGAGTGGTCACAGAACTGCAGCATCAGTATCATTTTAGAATGTCTTCGAAATATACATTCTCAAGGTGCATCACAGTTGAGCCATAGACTCCCAGGAAGGTGGGGTGGGCAGTGAGAGGGGAAGCAAAGAACTGAGCAATCTTGGGTTCCACAAGTTCCTCAAGCTATTCTGAAATGTGGTGAAGTTTGAGAACCCGTACCATACATAGATCTTGAGCTCCTGAGGGAACGGAACTTCCAATCAATCAATCAATCACTTTAAAAATTAATTCACCCAACCAAATTCATGTTGAGAAATCAGACCTGCTCTGGTCTGCATATGGGCCTATTTTTATTATTGGTAAACATAATACCGTGATGTATTAAATTTATAATAGCTCACAAATGAGTTTCTCCCAGATGTAGTCAAAATAATTTTGAAAGCATTGAAATAGCAAATTTAGAAAATTTTAATACATATGACACTCATAACATGTTCTTTAAAATTATTATTTTTACCATACACCTCTAAAACTTGGAATCCTCAAGTGGAAACAACAATGCTATAATTTGGAACTTTCTGAAAGGAAAGTTGGTGCCATGGTATTCCAACTAATCTCCAATTCTCATGAAATAAAATTTCCTTAAAAACATGATGACATTTAAATACCATATTCATCTGAAGTTTGAGGTCTTTTTGTAAACCCATTTGTTGTTGGCAAAATTCACTTCCTTCTCACGCTTTTAACATGGCTCTTTCCATCTTTAAGCCAGCAATTATATATAGTTCTTTTTTTTCATGCCTGGAATCTCTGATTCCTTTTCCACATTAAGGACTCGTATGATTATATCGGTGCAAAGTCCATTTTGCTATGCAGTGTAACATATACATGAAATAACTTCAGGGGTGCAAAAACTCTGTCAACAACAGTTAATCTTCAGACATATTACCCAAAAATAATGTAGAATACAGCTGGAATATTATTTGTTTTTTTGTTATTTTAACTCTTCCCTATATTTAAGAATATTTCTATAAACTACTATTAGTTGGTGGTAGCCATCTTTGTTTTCTATAGACTCAAAACTTATGGTTAATTACTTCCCTTGCAGTGAAAATTAGGGACCAGATATTGAATGAACTGGGAGCACTTGCCCTTGGAAGTTATTGAAATAAGCAGCAGGGATCATGAGAACCCATTCCTAGCGAATGTTTTGGGTGTGATTCTGCAAACTACCCAATGTCATTAAATATGTGTCATAATACATACTAAATTCAGCTAAAAACAGCTGGAAAACAATTTCTCGTGGATGTCTCATGTTTCTGCACATTTTGACTGCCCTTTGTTCTAGATTATGTATTTAGCAATATCTGTATATAAAATAGCCTTAGAAGCTAGAGATAGCATCTCCCTCTGGAAAAAAAATGACAGGTTTTCATATCGACCTTGAAAGATAAAGACAGTGTTTCCCTATAAAGCAAAAGGCAAGATTGCTTATAGCCTTAGGATGTTGAGATGATGGGTTCCTCCAAAGCGATGGCTAATGTGATTAGTGTCTAAAATAAAGATGAAGATTCTCTAAATTTGAAATTCCTCTTCTGTATTATACCCCATTACATGTGAAGGCATCAGTCCTGGTTCATGGGACTTAGGGGAGAGGGAAACTAAAGTGAATGCACTAATGTGTATGGGGAAAATGAGAAAAATGTCTTTGTGTCTGAAACAGGGGGTTCATTTCTTCTGCTAGCATCCCTGAATCTGCAGCACACTAATTTCTTTTTTTTTGTAGGCAAGGTAAGATCTCAGTCTTCCCACTTCTTAACATAGCTGACAAACATGTTTATATTACTTAATTTTTGAAGTGGTTAAAAATGGTGTCAGGACTCTGAAGGTTACTCATTATAATTGGAAAAACATAGAAATTAGTTATCAGATCTTTTAAGCCAGCATATTCAACTTGCATTAAGGGATGAGACTCTGGATGTTGCGGGATACAGTATTTTTGGTCACCTGCAATAAGATACTAAAATGGTAACTTATATAGAACAGGGCAAACAGTAGGAGAGAGGTTCTAAGAGCTAAAACGTAAAATGTTGCATCCAGTGTTGCCAAACAACTTAGTAATGAAAGAGCAATCTAAAATCTTTCTGTTCTTACCTCAAAAACCAATGTATAATTATGATTCTAAACATACCCATTCACACACATTTTAGAGAGATGTATTTCCAAAAGTAGAACTGAGTGGTAATTTTTTCATTAATAAAATCTAAAGAAAACGTCGACAATATGTTATATTCCACCTACCAAAGTTAAGTGATAAATACAGGTGTATGTGGTTTATTAATCTATAAACTACTTGTATGTTTAATACATAAAGAACATAATGCCTTCTAATTTATTTGGTATAGGACTATAACACAATAACTTGGAGGTGGTTGATAAAATAATTTAAGATTATTTCACCTAAATAGCGTAATAAATTCATAAAGATATTTATAAGCAAATTTAATATATTTTATTATCTATAATGAAATAAATCAGAAAACTAAGTTTTTAACTTAAGTAATTTATTATTATCCTTCCTTTAAAAAAGTGCTGAAAAACCATTATTATTATATCCAGAAAATATATGTACAGGGACTTTCAGTCAAGAAGGTGGAGTAGGTAAGTTTGCTTGCCTGCTTCCATAACCACATCAAGATTACGACTACACTATAGCATGGCCATCATTGAAAACCACATGAAGATTAGCTGAGCAGAAGTTCTGTAACTCAGGATAAAAAGGAAACCACATGAAAGAGGGACTGAGACACAGAACAGGTCTCATACTCAAGGAATAGTGATTAAAAATTAAGAGACATATTTCAGCTATGGAGATGCCCCTTGAAGAGCGAGGCTTTTCAGCCCCACAAAGAGCTCCCCAGCCTGGGACATCAGTGCTGGGAAGAGTAGTCCCTATAACATCTGACTGTGAAAGCCATTGGGGATTGCATATGAGGAAGACAAATCACTGCAGAAGGCCTAGACACCTGTTCTTAAAGGGCCAGAACACGGATGCACAAACTCACTTGTCCAGCACAAGGGCATCTACACCAGGGACATACAGGAACAAACTAAATTGGCTACCTGGTAAGGATAAAAAGGGCAAGGATTGGGGTAACTCTCTAGGGACTGATGGGATGACAGGCTCCATTGTTCCTTTCTTGAGCTCTCCTTCCACCCCTCTGGCCAAGCTCAGGTAGGTGCTCAATCTGTGCTCTCCATTAATCTTGCTACCACTGTTCTCTCTGCCATGGGAATTCCCCTGAGACCCTGAATGACCAAACTTGCACATCTGGCTCTAGTTTCTAGTTCCAGTGGCTTCTCTACACAAGCAGACTGCCTTGGCTTACTTTACAGATTTTCCCCAAATCTCTCAAAGGTCCACACTCCCCCCATAAAACAGTGACCAGTTTCAACTTATATTGTAAACCCATAAGGTGGCCTCAAACCTGGCATAAGTGGAGACCATCTTGGCTTGGAATGTGTTGTAGCTTCAACTAAGCAAACATAAGCCTGATGCAAGTGGCAACTGGCCTCAGTTCATTTTGTGGTGCCCTACAAAGGGTCTGAAGTCCGGGACAAGTTGTAGCTGATCTTTGTTTGCAGCACAGCCTCTCCCAAGCAACTCCAAGCTCAAGAACTGCAGTTCACTTTGTAGCTCCTACCAAGTGACCCCAAACCCAGCAGAAGCAATGACCTACATGCACCAGACCCCCTCCCAAAGGTCTCAGACCCATCACACACAAGATCCAACTTCAGACCACAGCAGAGACTCACCAAACAAGTGAGAGACTTGCCTCCAAAGACACATCTGAAAGGCAGGCATAGCTGGCATCAGAGAATTGTTAAAGGGACTCTCATTCTGAAGAGTCAGCAGTACCTGTACAACAGCTCATGTACTATATAGCCAACATAGAAGAAATGTGTAAATCCCTGGAAAGATACTCTTCTAAGACTGAATCAGGAAGAAATAGATAATCTGAAAAGACTGATAACTACAAACAAAATCAAGTGTATGTGGTTTATTATTATTACTCCATCAGTAATAATAAGAACAATGACAAAAACTCTCAACAAACAAAAGTCCTGGAACAGATGCCTTAACAAATGAATTTTACCAGTCATCTAAAGAAAGATTAATACCTATTCTTTTCAAATTATTTCAGAAAAATCAAAGAGGAGAGAAGGCTCCCAGATGAATATTATGGTACCAAACTAAACAAAAGACATGAAAAAAAGAGAAAATTATAAGCCAATAGTCATGATAAAAACTGATGCAAAAATCCTCAACAAAATATTAGTGAACAAAAATCAACAATGCATTAAAAAGATTGCACTCCATGATCAAGTGGAATTTATTCGCAGGATACAAAGTTAGTTCAATATTTGAAAATCAGTTAAACTGATACACCACATTTAAAAATAAGGATAAAGACAGTATGGTCATACCAATAGACATAGGAAAAGCATTTGACAAAATTGAACATTCATTTATGAGAATTCTCAGTAGAGTGAGAACACATCTCAAGTAATCAAAGGCCATGCACGACAAAACCACAGCAAACATCATAGTCAATGATATATAGAGAGTGCAGCAGTCAGACAAGACAAAGAAGTGAAAAGCATTTGAATTGGAAAGGAAGAAGTGCAATTGTTATAGTGTGCAGATAACATGATACTATATAGAGAGAACCCTAATACTCCAGTTGTAAACTATTGGAACTTATAAATGAATTCATTAAAGTAGCAGGATATAAAATTAATTATTCAGAAGTCAGTTACACTTTTATACTACCACATAGAGATACTAAGAAACAATTTCATTTACAATTGCATCATAAAGAATAAAATACTTGGAGTAAATTTTACCATGAGATAAGACACCGGTACTTGAAAAACTGTAAGACATTGCAGAAAGAAATGCCTTATGGTCAAATAATCTATAACAGAGGAGGCCAGAATATACAATGGGCTAGAGAAAGGCTCTTGTTGTTGGGAAAACTGAATAGATAAATGCCAAAAATATATAAGTAGACCACTTTCTTACACCATATACAAGTATAAGCTCAAAATAAATTCAACATAATTCCTGTGTAAAATATCAAGGGCATATTAAACAGATCTAGAGCAAATACTCCATAAATATGGTATCAAAAAAGATCATGAATAGCTTCGGTAACCTTGAGAAAGAAGAACAAAATTGGAGATGTCACAGTACCTGATATCAAACTATACTACCAGTCCATTGTGATGAAAACAGTCTAGTACTGGCATAAAAACAGGGATACAGATTAATGAAACAAAGCAGAAAGCCCAGATATAAACCCATGACTCGATGGTCAATTAATATTTGGGAAAGGAGGCAAGAGCATACAATGGAATAAAGACAGTCTCTTCAGAAAATGGTTTTGGGAAATTGGACAGGTACGTGCAATAAAATGAAGCTAGACAACCAAGAATAAAATGAAAATAGAGATATGCCTTAATGTAAGTCATAAAACCATAAGAATCCTATAAGAAAACATAGGCAATAAAATTTCAGATATCTTATGTTGCAATACTTTTGCCAATATATCTCTTCAGGCAAGGGAAACAAAGGGAAAAATGGGACTACATCAAACTAAAAAGCTTTTGCACAGGAAAAAAAAAAAGAAAAGGGAAGCCACTGAATGGGAGAACATATTTACCAATGACACATTTGATAAGGGGTTAATTTTTAAAATATATGAAGAACTGGCAACTCAACACTAAAAAGACAAATAAACCAATTAAAAATGGGTAAAGGGCTTAAATAGTCACTTCTCCAAGGAGGACATACAGACGGCCAACAGACATATGCAAAAATGCTCAATGTCACTAATCATCAGAGAAATGCGTATTAAAGCCACAATGAGATACCACCTCACACCTGCTAGATTGTTTATCATCAACAAATCAATAAGCAACAAATGCTGCCAAAGACATAGAGAAAAGGGAACCTTTTTCACTGTTGGTGGGAACGCACACGGGTGCAGCTACTGTGGAAAACAGTATGGAGTTTCCTCAAAAAATTAAAAATAGAACTGTCTTTTGACCCAGAGATCCATGTGTGGGAATATATCTTTAAAAAGCCAAAACAATAATCTAAAAAAAGCAACCTTATATTAATTGCAGTGCTATTTACAACAGCCAAGATCTGGAAACAGCCCAAGTGCCCTTCAATAGGTGAGTGAATAAAAAAGAAGTGATAAATGTACACAATTAAATTCACCATGGCAGTGAAAATGAAAGAAGTCACCTTTTTGTCCTTTTGCTACATCATGGATGGAACTGAAGATGATTATGCTAAGTGAAACAAGCCAGTCAGAGAAAAACAAATACCGTATGATCTCACTTTTATGTGGAATCTAAGCAAGGAGGGTGGAAATTGGGCAAAAGAAATGGTAATGGGGACGTCTTTAAAAATGTAAATAATAAAAATACAGGAAAGAAAGCAGATATTGCTTCAATAAACACGCATTATAACAAACGGACCAATAAAATAGAAACAGGGGCATGGATATATGGAACAGACTCACAGCTGTCAGAGGAGAGCAGAGTTGGAAGACTGGATGAAAGAAGGTGAGGCATTAACCAAAAAAAAAAAACATATACGCATGACACATAGACACAGGCAACAGTGTTGTCATAGCCAGAGGAAAGGTTGGGAAGTGACGGTTAGGTAGAGGTGGGCAAAGTGGGGAAAATGGAAATGGAAAGAGACACTTTGGCTGAAGGCACACGATGCAGTGTGCAGATGGTGTTGTTTTGAGCAGTACACTTGAAACCTGTATGGTTTTACAAACCAATATCATCCTATAAATTTAATAATGTTAATAAAAATGAACAAAACATTTCTGAAGGAAAGGACTTTGGATTTACCCAATTTCCCTTCATCCTAACCTTGGATTTAGTTTTCTTGTTTTTGATTCAAATACAGATATGTTAACTGTGAAAATAAATACTATACAACATCAGAATATGTATTTGCTATAAATACTTTTTAAAAATCTTGTATTTGAATTTGGATTTCAATTTTCCAGTACCATTTGTTTAAAAAAAAAAAAAACATTCTTCTCTTCACCAATTGACCATATTTATTTGGATCTTTTTTCAGTCTTTCTGTCTCGTGTCATTGAAATATTTTTCTATATTCATGCTAACATCAGAGTCTTATTATCTGTAGTGTTAAAATTCTTGAATAAATCTTTCATTTTATATTGTAGTGTTTATATATGTTCTTCATTTCTTCAAACTAGAATTGTGTTCTCATTATATTTTACTTTCCTAATAAAGCATGTGCATCACTATAGTTTTGACACATTTCTACCTAAAATATGTTATAAATTTATGTCCTTTACCAAATTTTGGTGTAGCCATATTCTCCCACATAACTCTAAATATTTCTTAATATTTCTTTACTTTTCTTGAGTAAAAATTAAGACATTTTTCCTATAACACCTATTGACTTTGGTCATTTTTATTATTTTGGCTGGTTTGGTTGCATCAATTTTTTAAATTGCATTAAAAATATTTTTTAATTTATTTTTATCACTAATCATTTTTATATCTCATTCATGGTCTATTCACCTTGTAAAATTGTTTTATAGTTTACTTAATGTAGTGTGCAAGTAATGTATTTCTTGTTCCAAAGAATAATGTCTAAAATCATGAATTTGACTCTAAGAAGACTTTTAGTATGACCCCAAACATTCTGAAATAAGCCCTGATTCTCCAATTATGAAGAAACTGGATAATTTCCCATTTTGGTTTTACTTTATCTTTACCCCCATGCCATGCACCAAATGTGGCGCAGACAGGTTTTATGATAGTGCTTCTCTTGTCCCACCAATGAGAAACTTCACATATTAGGGGAATGCTAAGTGATGGGAATCACTGTCACGGTTATGCATTTGGTTTATTTTAACTTAGCTTGTTCTTGGAACTTTCAGGGAAGTGGTCCCTTGAGAATTGATTCTCTCACTAATCTTTTATCTTCTTTTTAAGTCCATGGTCCATGTAGGCCATAACCTGCTTATCTTGAACTAAGGAAGAAATGTTTATGTTTATATAAAGCATGTTCAAATTTGCCCTTAGTTTTAGAATATAGTCTAAAGAAGTTTTTGAAAAAACCCACAATTTCTTTAGGTGTGCTTTCCAAAATTTAGTTATTTGTGCTTGGCAAGTAAATGTCACTCTTCTCCATTTCACAACACTGGTATAGAATTGTTCCTGCTTTTTATGTTATTTGGTCATTTCAGGAGTTATATTTTTATTTTTATTTTTATTTTTTTATTTAATTCTGGTCAAGTACAGTTTTCTATCTTATATTCCCAGCCCTGCTCCCCCCAGTATTCTCCACCTCCCTCCCATTTCCACCCCCCCACCTTAGTTATTGTCCATATGTCCTTTATACTTGTTCACGTGAGTCCTTCCCTTTCCTCCTATGATTCTCTCCCCTCTCCCCTCTGGTCCCTGTCAGCCTGTTCCGTATTTGGGTGTCATTGGTCATATTTGCTTGCTTGTTTGTTTTGTTGTTTAGATTCCTGTTAACGGTGATATCACATGGTATTTGTTTTTCACTGCCTGGCTTTTTTTGCTCAGCAAAATGCTTTCCAGTTCCATCCATGATGTTGCAAAGGGTAGGAGCTCCTTCTTCCTTTCTCAGTAGTTATATTTTAAAGAATTAAATATGAAAATGTATTTGCAACTGTCAGTTCTTTTTAAACTGTGATAGCTATTCTTATTTTATAATAAACATAAACATCAGGTAAGGCTAACTTTTCATTCTTTTCAACTCCTAAGAGATAATTCTTTAGTATACTTGACTATATATTTATTTTTCTGTGAAATAATTATTTTTGTAATTTTTGGTATAAATTCATTGGGAAATTTTGTATTAATAAGAGAAGAACAAACAGCATGCAGCATTTAGTGTCCCCCTAAGAATGTTACATAGCATCCCATTTGTTCACATTTTGTTTGCAGGTCAGTTAAGTTTTATAGCTTATATGAATTCAATCATTCATTCTTCCTATTACCAGTATCCTTAGACATATATATTTTTATTGTAAATGTCATGTCCCTTTATATCATGTATTTTAACTAATTATTTATGATGGTTTTTGTATTTAATTTTAGAAATTCTAGAGCTTAACAAAAAAATTAAACCTAAAAATAATCAAAGAAGATTTTCATCATTTTCTTATTTTTCCCTTAGCATGGTATTAATGCCATTGAAATTTTTTTCATTACTTGAACTATACAGTTACTTTTAGAACTTACAATGCCACAAAAATATAACTGTTCAAAAATACTTTATACCAATCTAATCTTTCTAATGTAAATTGTATTTGAAAAGTTATATGTTTTAAAATGTATATGTTGTATACAAGGAAGTATTAATTCCTCATACTTTGAATTTTATAATATGAAAACAAACTTTAAATTGTTTATTTATTCCTTAGAGTCAGCATACAAATGTCCTTTTAAGAAGTAACTTGTGATTTTAGGTTACATTGAACACTTTTGAAAAAATACATGTTGGCATAAGATAAAATACAGAGCTCTCCATGTAGTGCCAAACAGTGATCACACAGGATATACATAAACACATTAAAATTATAGAAAATATTGGGTTTAATTAAAATTGTATAACTATATATATGTATGTTTAATTTTTATGAGCTTATTTGAGCCAAACTGACAATAATTGCCAGGAAGCAAAATCTCAATGGACTGAGAACATGCTCTGGAAAATGGCTGTTCTACCACTTGTTTTATATGCCAGAATCAAAGGGGGGAAGTAAGAAGGTTACATGAAATCCACTGATGGTACATCAGGAAGCATAAGAGATTTTGGTGAAAATAATAGAAATAGAATAATTAGGTGTCACAAACAGAAATCCTTGCATAGAAAATATCCAAGATTTTACTGTTTGCAGTTGTTAGTAAATAAATGCACATGTTTCAATCAGTTCTCGAACTAAGGAGCATGACTTAAAAAGCACTTAAGTTCTCTTTGAAGAAATGTGACAAAAGAGTGTAATGCAAGGTAATTGATAATATAGAGTAATAAATGACACACCAATGGTAAATTATGTTACATAAACCTGGGAAATGGTGTGAGGCATCCCAGGTAGTATCAGCATATCAGCATAAAGGCAGATGAGACTTAACATTAGACTTGAACATTAGTTATATTTTGAATAGCAGAAGTAGAGATGGAAGAACATTCACAGAGATTGCAATAACATAAATGTATAAATTCTGGAAAATTATAAAAAATGTAATATGGTTTCACAAGGAATAAAGAATGGCAATAAAACAACAACAAAAAAGATCTTGTAATATAGGAATACTCTTACATATGAAATGATGGTGTTAGGATTTCATTTTGAAAAACTATGACTCTTCACAGTTCTTTATGTATAGATATTATTTGAAGATCTGATAAAAGTTTTTAATTATCTTTTTTATTGTTATTCAAATACAGCTGTCTCCATTTTCCGCTCACCACTCCCTGCCCATCTCCGCCATCCCTACCTCCCTCCCCTGATCCCACCGCACCCTTGGTTTTGTCCATGTGTCCTTGTTAATTATGCTGATGTATGTTACAAATCACTCAAATTGGCTTGCCAAAGTTAAACATTTTCAGAAATTTTGTTACCTGACTGGTGTTAGTAGCTTAAAGTAGGCAGTTGTGGGGGTGTTTATACCATGGAAATAGGCAACAATAAAATCAGATCTATTCTCTTGTTTTCTCCCTCATTACTGCCTCTTCCCTTTCCTCTGTCCTCCACATTCTTTTCCATTCTCTCTCCTATTTCTCTCTCTCCCTCTCTCTTTTTTATAATGAAAGTTAGTTGTTAGCCTTTTATCAACACACCACTGATTTCCTCCTTCCCAACACTTATTTGTTTTTATATATTAAAATTTTTGCAAACAAATAGTATAAATTCTTCTTAAAACCTCTTCTCCAAGAATTTACTATATTTCATTTATTTATCTGGGAGTAAGATTAGAAACAATCTGCAGTTATTGAGGAGTCATTGGATTATTAAATTTAAAAACAGTGCAGAACTGCCATTTTAAAATTATTAATCCAGAAATGCAAGTCTAAGTATCTTAGAAAATGAAGAGAGAATTTACATGCACGAGCAAGAACTTTATTGTAGTAAAAAAATAGGTTGAGTTATATTATTTGTGGTACCATTTTAAAATACTTACTATGTATGAAACATTGTAATAATCACTTTGTGCACTTTGTTATTTTACCCTTCACATCCTACTAATATCTCAAAGTCAATGAGGTGTTAACTGGGTCTTATAGCTATAAAGACCTTGTACAAATTTAATGTTCATACTTGGTGGAATTTGAATGAATTTAGTTTGAATATAAACTTTATGTTCTTCAGCATTAGGCCATAAATGAGCTGTTTTTATATATAAACAGACAAGCCTACTTTACATAGGTAACATGATGTCATAAGCCAACTCAACCAATCAAGATACCAGTTTCAGAGAGAAAGAAAATGATTTTTGTGCACAGTTCACTGAGATTGTAAAATGCAGGTGGAAGGTGTCAGAGTTATGGTAAAACTAGTTCCAATCTTTCCCCATTAGTGCAATTGATCAAAGCTATGTGTGATGAATGTTTTCCACTTTGCAAAGTTAAAAGAGCATTTGATTCAAAAGGAGAGAGTAATTGAGCAAAATTTGGTCAAGGGTAAGGTCACCATGTCCAAGGCAGGGAAAGTTAAGTGACTGTCATAATTACTGTCTCTTTCTGTATTCACAATGACTCTACCAAGAAGACAGGCAACAAACATCACTAAGCTTTTTTATTTACCTTTATATATCTAATCCCTAGAGAACACTTGACACGTGAAAATAGATTTCAGTAATACATCAGCTAAATTAATTGTTATTCCCATTTTGTAGTTGATAGCACTGAGGCTTTCTTGAGTTCACTTAACTATGAATAATGGGAGGCAGATTTTTTTTAAATATTTTATTTATTTATTTTTAGAGAGAGGAGAAGGGAGGGAGAAAGAGGGAGAGAAATACCAATGTGTGGTTGCCTCTCGCATGCTCCTAACTAGGAACTGGCCTGCCATCCAGCACGTGCCCTGATTGGGAATTAAACCAGTGACCCTTTGGTTCACAGGCCCACCACAATCCACTAAGCCACACCAGCCAGGATTTAGGAGGCAGGGGTGACCAACCTTTTGGCATCTCTGGGCCACACTGGAAGAAGGGTTGCTTTGGGCCACACAATAGATACATTGCAACACATAATCACACACAAAAAAAATCTCATAATGTTTTAACTAAACTTTCAACTTGGTGTTGGGGCCTATTCATAGCCACTCTGAGCCACATGTGACCCAGGGGCCGTGGGTTGGACACCCCAACACTGTTCAGCATTGAAGTTCAGGATTTTAACTCAGTGGACAAGACTTCAGTTTCTGAACCACCCTACATTCCCCAAAGACTTGAGGCTGATGACCTGTTTTCCTCACCATCTCATGAGACTTTCATTTGCTCTTTTGTCAAATGGCATCAGTTCAGTAAATTAAAGAAAACAGATGGAGAGGCACATCCAGTTGGCAGTACACAGTCCACTAAGGTAATTAAGCAATTTCTTGCAGGAACAGATTCCTTCCTCAAATACAATAATGGGGTAGCATTATCAACGTTTTTCTTACAGAGGATTAAGAGCTTTAAGAAAATTAAGCATCATTAAAAGGCTTGCAATGAAATTGCATAGTAAATTATTAAAGTTAAACCCATTTTTCATTCATCAAAATGTGTTTGTTCTTATATTTTGTGAACATTAATTTAGCAAAGGGAAAAATATAGAGAAAGAAGGTGGAAAACCAGAGACTGGCACAGTCTTACGCCAAAGGCGATTAGTGGCAGGTTTCCCACTGGGTGTTATAAAAACCTTAATTAGAAGCCTCTTCGGGATAAATTATCTAGCAACATAAACCGAAAGGAAAAAAATAGTGTAGAGAGACTTGTCTGTGAAACCTGTGCCCGTGCATAAATTCCACTTTAGTGTTCGCCAAAGGTAGCTAGCAGCTGAAGGCAATCTGTAACTAACACACACACAGCATTTCCTTTTATTTGTTTATTGTCTTTCCTCCTCAGAACATAATTTTTATTAGGGTAGGACTTTATTTTGTTCACCTCTGTATCCCCTCTACCAAGAACATGATGCAGCAGTGTGTAGACACTCAATAAACATTTATTATATCAAAAGATAAAAACTATCCATATTACTTTTAGGGGATGCTATGTTTGCCAAGCATACAGACACAAAGTTTTCATCTCAGACCTTATATTTGCACAACGATTATGGTTTGATTTGGTATTGGAAGAACTCTGCTTTTAATATCATGCATTTCTCAGCTATTTTAATCTCCTGTTTTAGGAGAAATAAATTCTGTATTTTCTGTTACATCATTAGTAAATGAGTAGTTAAAGTGAGGGAGGAGGTAGAAAATACTCACTGCTCATATTGTGGTTTTCTGCCTATAAATAAATTTATTACCTCTTAGAAAGTGTAAGATATTTCCTCATGTTTGGAAATAAGTAGGAATTATCAGGTTTAGATGTGAAGCATAAGAAGAACTGGATGATGGGGACCTAGAGATAATTTTATTCATGAGAAAGGAATGATCTGGTTTATTCAAGATAAATTGTTTGTTTTAGAGCCAGGGAATGTCTCTCTTTATTAACTTCCTTTCTTTCCCAGCCAGCATCCCCTTCACATCCTATAGCTAAGGGTAAGAAGAAACTTTCTACCTGCAAAATGCACACACACACACATTACAGTAATTATAAGCCGTTCATATTTCAAGGAGGTATGGGAGTAACACAGCCTGAGAGGGGGAACCAGGATTGTGTCATGACTGTGTATGTGTGATGAGTTGTACATACTTGTGAAGTATTATTTTTTGCACCATCCCTAACAGGTGAATTTGCTCACCCTTTAAAATACAAACATTCCAATTCTAAATCTTGGCAGCAGCTGTTTCTAAGCAAATAATTTACCAAGCTGCTTTGCTGTGGCATCTTTTATTTTATTTTTTAAATAGCAGCATTATACAAGAATCCTGTCTTTGGACAAAACCTTCAGGGTGGTGAAGATTGTCACTAGTATTCCCCAGCTTCCTAATTCTGTATATTTACACCAGCTCACACATTATCCTTATGAGACCGGTATTCTCTTATTCTGCCTCATGTGAATAAGGTTCTGTCTATGTCACTGAACAATACGTGCTTTAAGAAAAATACATGGCTTTCAATTATTATAAAGTATAAATTATATAAGGTATAAACTGTCACCTCTGTTGAGTAATTATATTTTAACAGAGGTGTGAGTATAAAAAGGTGCAACACTAGGGACACATTACAACTAGGATATGTATAGTATTATCCATCACTATGCACCTGCTAACGGTAACTCATTTGTATGCTTTCCATATATTGTATCCTTGTCCTTAATTGAGACAGAGAATTTCACATATGTAGGAACTCCTTTTAAATGTTATTACATGTCAAATTAAGAAACACATATTAGCATATTAAATGCTATAAAATGACATAAAATACCCACATATTTGTTCTTCATTTAAAGCCTTTAATCCAAACAAACCTAAACACAAAATAATTTAGACTAAAGGGACAAATTCACTCACTCTGGCTAAGTGTGCGGACTTGAGAGAGAGGGCAACTATCATAAGCAAGTTTATTTGTGTAGTGTATATTGCAAAATCTTTGTCTCTGGATGGCATGATTGCCTATGCAGATAATATAAAGGAATCAACAAATATATTCCTGGAATTAATAAGCAGTAATAGCAAGTTCAGTATGTAAGGTTAATATACAAAAGTTAATATCTTTCCAATATATACGCAATGATCAAGTGGAATTTTAAATTAAAAACAAAATCCTATTTATATTAGCACTCCTAAAAATTAAATACTTAGGTATAAATCTTCCAAAATGTGTACTATATCCATAGGAGGAGTCATATAATACTCTAGAAAAAGAAAAAAAGATGAACTAAATAAATGCAGAAATAGTCAACGTTCATGGACGGGAAAACTAAATATTTTCACGTTTTCAGCTCTTCCCAACTTAATCTATAGATTCAGTGAAATCCCAATGAAAATCACAAATGATTATTTTTCAGATGCTGACCAACTAACTCTACAGTTTGTAGAGAGATGCAAATAACCCGGAATAGCTAACTCAACACTGGAAGAGAAACAAAAAGTTGGGAGACTGACAATACCCAAGTTCAAGATTTACTTAAAGCTAAAATGAAAAAAAAAAACAGCTAAAGTGACTAAAACAGTGTGGTATTACCAAAACAGCAGAGAAATAGAACAGTAGAACAGAATACCCTAAATACAGACCCACAAAATGGAGTCAGCTAATCTTTTACCTGGGGAGAAAAAAAATGCAGTAGGGAAAAGATCATCTTTTCAACAAAGTGCTGAAACAACTGAATATCCACATGCACACACATAAAAATACCTAGGCATAGACTTTACATTCTTCAATAAGATTAATTTAATAGGGATCATGACTAAAATGTATACTGTAAGACTACAAGGCTCTTAGAAGATAACACAGGAGAAAGTCTATACAACTTTGGATTTGGCAATGACTTTAAGTAAAAATCAAAGGCACAATCCATGAAAGAAATAACATACAAATAGGACTTAATTAAAATTAAAATTTTCTGTATTGCAAAATATATAGTCAAGAGGATAACTAGACCAGCCACAGACTGAAAAAAATATTTGCTAAAGTCGTATCTGTTAGAGGACTTTTATTCAAAATATGCGAAGAAATCTTAAAATTCAATAACAAAACAAAAGACATCATTAAAATGGGCCAAAGACATACAGATACCTCACTAAAAATATATAATAAGTGACAAATATGAATATGAAATTATACTACTCATTGAATGGGAACAGAGAAATGCAAATTAAAACAAGACACCACAGCATACCTATTGCAAAGGCCAAAATCCAGAGGACGGACACCACCAGATGCTGATAATACTGTGGAACAAAAATTGCCATTCGTTGCTAGAGGAAGTGCAAAATGGTACAGCAATTTTAGAAAGCAGTTTGGTAATTTCTTGGTGTATTTGGTCTTTTCTAACTGTATATGATATATGCAAAGAAATGCATATAAATATAAAACTGCATAACATTTTATAAACTAAACACACAAGGTAACCATCAAAATAAAATTAAGAAAAAAAGAACTTTATCCACAATTCAAATGCCACCCTTATTATCTTTACTGAACAAATCCTCATTTCTCACACCAAACTAGTATTTGCCTAATAATTATTGAAGTTGAGAACCATTTTTTAATTTTTCTTTACTTGAATATCTTTCTTTTTGGTTAAGTGTTTGTTCAAGACTCTTACATTTTTTTATGGATCACTAGCATTTATTTCCTTCAGTGAATTCTATTTCATGCACATGAATCACAAGTATCTTCCCTCACTATATATTGCATTTTCATACACTGACAGATGTTTTCTTTTGGTGAATAAATGATGCTAATTGTAAGAGAAACTGATATATCTATTTTTAGTTATTTTTCCATTTATAGTTAATATTCTTTGTGTCCAGTTAAAGAAATTCTTGTATAAACCAAATTTGTGAAGACAGAGTTCTATATTTTCTTCTAGATATTTGTTAGACTTCACTTTTAAGTCAAATATCACATGGAATTAAGTTTATTTAATATAAGAGGTGTGAGCCAAAATTAATTATTTTTGTTGTATATCAAATTAACTTTGCACAATGTATCAGAAAGGTTATCACCCCAGTGCTTTGTAGTATTAAATCTCTCTCAAGTTAATTCATAATAAGCATGCTCTAATTGATAGTTATATCATCGAATCATTAAGGCATGTTTTAAGTTTCTTCCATATACTTTTAAAACATTTTATTGGCCTAGGACCATTGAAAAATTAATTGTAATTTATGTCTATAACTTTAATTATACATAAGAATGGGAAATGTATACATGTCCTTGAAGGTCTGGTTCATCAAATTGTCACCTTGCCTCACCCATTAAAGCATAATATTCATAAAAGAAAAAGCAATTATTCATATGTACATATATCCCCATGCCATTTAAAACATAGTTCTTGAACACAAAATGTCAACATGGAATTACAACTGGGGTAACAAAGCACTCTGTTTCCATTCTGGTTTTTCCAGAACAATCTAAATCTGGCTGGTATGTGTCAAATGCTATTTTATTCTAGGCTGCTTTTCTAATTGTATTGGATTCATTGAAATGAGCCTCCCTCCTCTCGACTCTTCTGTGTCATAGGATGGCAGCTATTTTGTGAGTGTGGGTACAAAACTTAGAGAGGTTGTTGAAACATACTAGACTCTTAGATTTTACATCAACAAAATTTCTGTTTTTCCACAAAATTCTTTTCTAAATACATGATAATCTAGATAGAAAAAAACCTAACGTATATCTTCCTTTTGTCTGAAGACATGCATTTTCTTTCAAATGATTACAACTTTCTTTCAATTACTATTTAGGGCTGCATCATTCATTTAATAAGACCCTTCTCTGTGGATTATTCCAATTCTGTCTTAATAAAGTGATCAACACCTAGAGACTTTATCCTTCATACTGGGCCCGGAGTGCATGTGATGCTAAGGTATCACCATGCAAATAAACACCAATCATGTAGATTTGCTTCTCTTTCCACTCTGTAGGGTGTGCATTTTATGGGTTAGAGTCCTTGCCATAGGTGTATACCTCCATGATCGATATTTTTGTTGTGGAATGCACAGAAACCTGCATCTTGTCATGTATGTGTGGGACACTGTGGCAGAAATAGCTCATTGACCACCAAAATTCATGATTCCTTCCACAGTAAAGAGTTGTTATTATACACCAAATAACAACGCAAAAGCACATGAAAGTATTAAATTCACTGGTAAAGGAGCATATACAGACAAATGTAGAATATTATAATACTATAACAGTAGTTTACACATCACATTTGATATTAATATAAAAGTTAAAGTCAAAACCATTAATAATAGCCATAACTACAACATTTGTTAAATATTATGCCATATAGGAGCCCTGGCTGCTGTAGCTCAGTGGATTGAGCGCGGGCCTGCGAACCAGAGGATCGCGGTTCGACTCCCCGTCAGGGCACATGCCTGGGTTGCAGGCGGGTTCCCTGCAGGCCAACTCCCAGCAGGGAACACACAAAAGGCAACCATACATTGACGTTTGTCTCCCTCTCTCCTTCCCCTCTAAAGATAAATAAATAAATAAAATCTTTTAAAAAATATTATGCCATATAAAGCATGCAAATTTTCACAATTACATAAATTATGAAAGAGGGAGAAGTAAAAGTCTAGGCTTTTACATGTAATTGAAATTTAGTTGTCTTCACCTTAAAATAGATAGTTCAAATGTTTTATGCAGGCCTTTCACTAACTACAAAGAAAATACTTATAGAGCATATACAGAGAATCAAAAAATATCACTACAAAAATAAAAGAAACGCAAATGAATACAGAAACAATGGAAATACAAATAAAAGAACTAAAAGACAAAACAATGAATAAAATGACAATAATAAATAATTCCTGATCAATAGTTACTTTATATGCAAATGAACTTAATTCCTTTAGCTAAAGAAATCCAGTGGCTGAATAAATAATAAAACAAAACAAAATTATGAAACTCACTTCATGTTTAAAAATACACAGAGGCTCAAAGTGGAGGGACTGAAAATATATGCACACCAATGATAATAAAAAACAGACAAATCGGAGTTGAAGTAAAAAAATGTTACAAAAGACAAAGAAAGATATTTATAATAATAACAGAATCAACTCATTATCAAGTTATAATAGATGATAGAATGATAGAGACCTCAAACCCCAGAACACCTAAATATATAAAACAAACATCGACAGAATTTAAGACAGACAGCAATGCAATAGTGGCAGGAGACTTCAATACCACTTTCAATAACAGAACATCAGTTAAAGAAGCTGAGACCTTAAAGGACTTAATGATATAGACCATTGGACGTTGTATTTATGTATCATCCCATCCAACAGCAGCAAAAACCACACATTCTTCTCAAGCACACAAAATATTTTTCAGAATGGGTCACATCTAATGCCACAAAATAAGTCTTAACAAATGTAAAAGAGATTGATACCAGACCAATTGTATATTCTATCTACAATGATATAAAACTAGAAATCAGTAACATAAGGAAAACTGGAAAATTCACAAACTTGTAGATATAAAAAAACACAATTCTGAATGAATAATAAGTCAAAGAAGATATGTATAAATTCACATCGTTAACTATTTGTTATATATTTACCTAGTATTTCTAGAGATTTCTATGTTAATAGGACTCAAAGCACCATGACTCCTTGAAGTTTGAAATAGGTAATATTTTAATATTCCCTAACCTTATTGAAGTAAAAAATTACTTTCTTCTGGTTATTGACAAATAAACACCGGAAATAGTTTGATAGTGATGAAATCTCATGATTATTGCAAGTAAACAAATATGCATGGACTCAAGTTTTTTAAGGTCTAGAAATACTATTTATTTGTTAAGTACATGCTATAGAAAAGGAGTGTAACAGGTATATGCTGCATCAAGTATATGCTTTTGGTCATTCACCCCTTTGTATGTTCATTTATTGACTAGATATGCATAAAAAGAATGGTTTATAGTGCAAAGTCAGGATATACAAATGTATATTATCTATTCTCTATATCAGGAAATTAAAATGTAGCAGAGTATATAGGAATACAACTAATTTTAATTAAACACAAAGAATATAATACTATAAATAAAAACAAAATATCACCAGTTGCAAATAAGAAAACCATTTACTGGTAGAATTATTATTATCTATAATTTTACATTTGAATTAATATCTTCATCTTGATTTATACTTTAATATTTGATATCTCCTTTGTTTCATGTGATTTCTGGATTTTATTACATAGAAAGCAATCTTTATTCTTTAGGTCAAACTGATTTGGGAGAAATATAGCTTATTTTAATTTTATAAGTGTGTTGAAGCTTAAAATGTGATAACATGGAATTTTCAATAAAACAAAACATAGACTGAGTTTTTAGAATTATTATTTTTATGTATTTAGCTATCATTGATATAGAATTTTGAAGTTTTTTAAACTATCCCCATTCTTCAGCTAGATTTTCTCATTCAAAAATTAATTATTAGTAATTTTAAATTAGTAGATAGAGCTAACTTAATCTCTTTTAAATTAATGTAAAATCTAGCACCATACTGTGCACCACGTCTTTCTCTATTATTCTATCATTTGATGTTGCAAACATTTCTAAGTCATTTTTGCCACTATGAATTAAAACACACAAAGTTCAATATGTAGTTATGTGCATGCATGTGTTTATGCTTATATTTTCTTTTGTTTTTATACATATGTATATATATATATGTGCGTGTGTTTATATATTGCCGTATATATATTGCCATTATATACATATATCTATATCTATATCTATATCTATATCTATATCTATATCTATATCTATATCTATATATATGGCATTATCAATAGTAGGAGGTCTCACTGTGGGCTATAGCTGGCAGGTCAAACCCAGTAAGCAGTAGAGAATAGTCTTAGCATAGCCCAAACCCAATACACCAGATAAATGAGAAACAAGAGAGTCTCAAAGAGTAGATGTGGAGCTACTTAAATATTTATTTTTTATGTAACAAGGGTTTAAGCCATTTCTATCTAATCCAGTTGGCAGGGTCTTAGTTTTACGTCATGTGATTTTCAAAGTAGAAACAAGCATATTTTTCCATTTACCTATTGATTATCAACAATTTTTTCAAAGATATATCTTGGTATGACAGTGTAAATGTGAATAACTTAAGAAAAATTAGGCCTTCACACATATAATTTTTTGTTTGTTTGAGATGTGCTTATTGGTTTCTTCAGGACACTATAGTTATTTTTTATGAAAGAAAACAAACACTTTTAAGAAAAGTACCTGAAATGGTGGAGTGATTAGTGGTGGAATTATGGCAAGAACACTTATGTAGGGTGAGGAGCAGGAGAATAAGTCACGGCGAAAGTTAGGATCAGGAGACTGAAAGGACCAGTACAGAATTACAGTCTCTGGGGAAGCAAGGCAGAAAAGAGGTTTCATGAGATAAGGATCACTTTATTATCACAGATGTTTAGAGAGATGGTGACAGTGTTATTACGTGACAATATTCAATGATAGCGGTGAAATGTAAGAAAATATCTAGAGAAATATTGTCTAAGACTAAAGACCTGAAAACAAGGAGCATTAATATCAGAGAGCAGAAAAAAATGATGTCAAGCTTAGACAAAGACAGTATATACATGTTTCTGCCCTTTTATTCTATTCAGACCTCAAATGTGTGGATCATGCCTGCCTTCATTGGTGAGGGCCATCTTCTTAGTCTACGATGATCAACTCTTCTGGAAACTTCTTCATGGACACACTCAGAAATGTTTCTCCAGCTTTCCTGGCATCTCTTAGTCCAGACAAATCAGTAAATAAAATGAACTGTCACTGGGAGATTAGATAGATAGATGATAGATAGACAGATAAATGGTACATAGATAAATGATACGTAAATAGACAGAAGATAGATATAGATAGGGGATTTCAAGTTTAACATACATTCTTTTTTATTTTTTAAAGATTTTATTTATTTATCTTTAGAGGGGAAGGGAAGGAGAGAGGGAGAGAAATATCAATATATGGTTGCCTCTAACTCGTCCGCTGCTGGGAACTGACCTGCAACCCAGGCATGTGCCCTGACTGGGAAAGGAATTGTGGTTGTTTGGTTCGCAAGCCCGCCCTCAATCCACTGAGCTATACCAGCCAGGGCTTAACATACATTTTTGAAAGGAATACAAAGTAGTGGACTGTAAAAGGAGAGTTTAATTAGTTAATCAATAATTCATAAAAAATAAATACACACATCTTCGGCCCCACAGTGAACCTTCCCTTCCCTATATATATCTTTTTTCTTTTTTTAAAATATATTTTATTGATTATACCATTACAGTTGTTCTATTCCCCCCCTTCATTCCCCTCCATCCGCACACTCCCTCCCTCACTATTCTCCCCCCTTAGTTTATAACCACGTGTCTCAAGTTCTTTAGATTCTATATTTCCCCCACTATTCTCGCCCTCCCCCCTATCTATTTTCTACCTACCATCTATGCTATTTTCTGTGCCTTCTCCCCCTTTCTCCTCCTCCCACCCCCCTGTTTCTAACCCTCCATGTGTTCTTCATTTCTATGGTTCCACTCCTGATCTAGCTGTCCTCTTGGTTTGCTTTTGTTTTAGGTGTGGTTGTTAATAACTGTGTGTTTGCTGTCCTTTCACTGTTCATATTTTTCATCTTCTTTTTCTTATATAAGTCCCTTTAGCATTTCATATAATAAGGGCTTGGTGATGATGAACTCCTTGAACTTGACCTTATCTGAGAAGCACTTTATCTGTCCTTCCATTCTAAATGAAAGTTTTGCTGGATAAAGCAATCTTGGCTGTAGGTCTTTGGATTTCATGACTTGGAATACTTCTTTCCAGCCCCTTCTTGCCTGTAAGGTCTCTTTTGAGAAATCCGCTGACAGTCTGATGGGTACTCCTTTGTAGGTGACTGTCCCCTTATCCCTTGATGCTTCTAGGATTCTCTCCTTCATTTTAGTCTTGGCTAATGTAATTATGATGTGCCTTGGTGTGTTCCTTCTTGGGTCCAACTTCTTTGGCACTCTCTGAGCTTCCTGGATTTCCTGGAAGTCTATTTCCTTTGCCAGACTGGGGAAGTTCTCCTTTATTATTTGTACAAATAAGTTTTCCACTCGTGGCTGTTTCTTTCCCCCTTCTGGTACCCCTATAATCCGGATGTTGGAACGTTTAAAGATGTCCTGGAGGTTCCTAAGCCTCTCCTCATTTTTTTGAATTCTCGTTTCTTCATTCCTTTCTGGTTGGATGTTTCGTTCTTCCTTCTGGTCCATTCCATTGATTTGAGTCCCAGTTTCCTTTCCATCACTATTGGTTCCCTGGACATCTTCCTTTATTTCAATTAGTTTAGCCTTCATATGTTCCTCTAATTTGTGACTGTAATCTACCAATTCTGTGAGCATCCTGATAAATAGTGTCTTAAATTGGGCTTCTGAGAGGCTGGCAATCTGTTGGTCACTTAGAGTTATTGGCTCTGGGACTTTGAGTTCTCCTTGCACCATCTTTTGGGCTGTTCATGCCTGTTAAGTAGCAGGATCGGAGCCCTTGGTTTTCACCAGAGCAGGGCAACTCAGTCACTGGGTTGTGAAGTTGTATGTGGGGGCGGGGTCAAAGAGGGACAATGGCTTCCCTCCGCCGCCTGCTGCCGCCACCCCCACCAGCACCGCAGCCACCACCGTCACCAGGCCCACGTGCCTCGCTCCACAGCATGCGAGTGTGCCACCACTGTCAGCCCTCCACCACTGGTTTCTCCCCCTGGGGCCTGCGTGGTCCGTCTCACTGTGCACGAATGTGCGACCATGGTCAGTCTGCCCCGCACCCCGACTAGTTCTGGGCTGCCTACTCTCCTAGGTCTGTCCTGCCCGACGCAGCTCCGCTGCTGGCTCCACCTCTCTTACCGTCCTCATTGAACAGTTCGTAGCTGTGGGACTTCCGTATAATTCTGTTTTCTGGTCTCTGGGTGTGTCTTAGTTCTCCAAAACTTTTGTTGTATCCAAACTTGGCTGTGGGAGAAGGCAAAGTGTTTCCACCTATGCCTCCATCTTGGTGGAAGTCCCCCTTCCCTATATATATCTTGTTCACAATTGATCATCTTTGTTATGGTTCTGGACTTAGATTCCCTCCCTACCTCTAAGTTATCCTTCTCTTTCTCCTTACCAAAACCTCTTCTAACTAGATATTTTTTCTTCCTGTCAGGCAAGATACCCTCCCTCCTTCTCTCTCCTGCTCCCCATCTCTCTCTCTCTCTCTCTTTCTTTTTTTTTTTAAGATTTTATTTATTTATCATTAGAGGGGAAAGGAAGGAGAGAAGGAGAGAAGGAGAGAAATATCAATGTATGGTTGCCTCTAACTCATCCGCTGCTGGGAACTGGCCTGCAACCCAGGGATGTTCCCTGACTGGGAATCGAACCGTGATCGTCTGGTTTGCAGGCCCACGCTCAATCCACTGAGCTACACCAGCAAGGGCTGGGACTTGTATTTTTATTAACATATAATGGCATGTAACATTACATTAGTTCAACAAGCCTCTTAACATTGGAGTGACAATGGCTCACCCTTCAACACTCTTCTTTTTACTTCAACACTAACTCCCATTGGTAGTCTAATTTAATCTCAGAGTTTAATTTACCTCCACATGGATGTGCAATAGAAACAGAAAACCTAATTCATGAAAATTAAGCACCTGCCCCTTTTTGCCTTTGCATACCCCCAACATGTATTTTACCCCATCTCCTTAGCTCAGTTGATAGAAAATCCATTTTCCAGTTACTTAGGCTAAAAATTGTAAAATTATTCTTGATTCTTTTCTTTCTGTCAAATTCCTTATGTCACCATAGTCTAATATGTGACAATTTCTTACCACCTCCATTTGTTTTGTTCACTGGCATAAGCCAGGGCCTAGAACAGCACCTGGCACATAGCACAGAGTAACCTTTGATAAATAACTGAATGAATAAATGAATACGTATGTGAACTTGGAGAAGCGTTACAAAAGTTGTAGAAACAGAGACTTCTGTGGTTTCCTCGAGTAAGTGTGAACAACTAAAATAAGTGTTGGGCAAGGTTTTTTTTAGGGAGGAGGCAAAGGGGGAATGATGGGTAAGTTTAAATGCAAAGAGAAGGTTAAGACCTCTTTGTGAAGCTTCTGATAGTGATGAGAATTTTGAATTTCAATCTAGATACAATGTAAAATATTTGGCAATTTTAAATACTTTAAACCACACTAAATATTAAGTTAGAAAAACATCGACTAATCAAAATCTTAAAACTACTGTGGAAATCAGTTTTCTCATTAAAAATAGGGAGTGTAAATGTTTTCAACCCTGAAAAATATTGCTCATTAAAATGTTGAAAATGTCAGCTGGTTCTTAAATTACATAACAAATAAAGCCGAACTCCTTTATTTTGTCTCACAGTCGTTTTAATTTAAAATGTGCAAGGTGCCCTTGCAGTCAACCTTCTTAGGGCATGCCCAAGAATATCATCAAAAAATACAAAGAGATGTAAAAAATAGTACAATGTTTTGAGTATTAATACCTGAGAACATTGAATAAGCCACTGAGATCACACAAACAAAGTATATACTTTTAAAATCCTGTGATTCCATAGTCAAAATACCAATCACACAAAATTGGATCTGGTTTCCATCCTATGAGTGCAGATTTCTTAGTTTATTTCCTTAGTCAGTGATTAAAGAAATAGGTTCTGTAGAACACTTAGCCTAAAACATGTGTGGAGTCCTATGGAGAATAGACATGTAGAACATCTTGACTGTGTATGGCAGGAACGTGGAGATACCATCCTTTTGTTCACCACTGTCTCCCTGACAATTTTTGACACACAGTACCCGTCCCGATTTACACAGCAGAACCACTGAAATTCAGACCTCTACTTTTTTTCCATTAAATTATCATATTTCTTGTGTGATATGCATTATTAGGCATATGAACTAGGAATATATTCAAACACACCCACTCTGTGCCACTGTTCTCAAATACAGATTTTATTCATGCTGATGAAGCAATTCAAGGGGAATGTCTAAATCTGGTTTTGTCAGTAAATAATCATCTCAGACAATTTTTACTATTTCCCTAGTATAAAATTTCAATATTGTTCTATAAGATGTGAAGTTAAAAGTACACACTCTTTTGAGTAATGAGTTTTCTGATCATTTTCGTTTCCTACATCCAAGTAGTGTAAAACTTGAGAATATGGTGATAATTAATTATGTCCTAATATTCTGAATAATTATTTAATTTACCAATGTTTTAAAGATAGCTGACTACTAATGTATATTATTATCATATTACTCAGATTTTAATTTAACAACCTCACCTTTTCCTACAAAATTCTTGTGATTGACACTGGTTTATCCCATCATTTCGATGAAGATATTAAGGCTCAGGAGGTTCAAGTACCTTCTTCAAACGTATCGAACAAACACTGAAAGAGAGGGATCCTATTCCAAAGCCTTTCTTTTATTTAATTTCATGCTTACCTGGATGTTTTTGCCTGACTGTGCTTTCCAAACACGCGTGGGTAAACATAATGTTGTAGTGATTGTTTTCCTTCTCCATTTGCATCTCTCTTGCCTCAGGGTGGCATTTTTCCCAGGTATGCATGTGTATATGTATATACACACACAAACAAATACATAAATTTATATATATTTCATTTAATGTATATATTATTTAGCCTCAGAACCCAGGACCAATTATAAATCTTACATGAGAAAAAGAAAAGAAAATACTTCTTCAGTAGTTGTGTAGCTTCAATAAAGAAGCAGAATGTTCCTCCTGATTATATTTTGCTGGATTCATTCTCTAAGTAGATATGATATGGCAATGAGTTCCCTTTGCTCAGTCACTATTCTTTTTTTAAGACACCTTGCTGTGTGCATTATCATCAAAACGTGTGCCCAAACATTAGTTTCTAACCTTCCAACACTTAGTCCATTCAGTCTGATACAAAATACTGTTAAGCAACAAATGATATATATAACACAGGCAGTTGGCATTAAGGCACAAAGTTCAGTTTTAAATCAATACACTGGAATTCTTGGAGTGAAGCTCTGTATGCCAGACATATCACATATCTGGGAAGACTAACTAAAGCTAAGTTCACAAGTAGCAACCGAGCAGAATTGATAGGCTAGTGATGAATTGAGAAACCTGATCTACAATTGAAGAATGTAGTTCACAAGCACATACATGATTGGGTTTTGAAATTTGCAAAGGTATTTTCACATAAGCAGCTAGAAGGTGTGGTATAACCAGGCATAAGAGTGAAAGGCAGAGAAAAATAAGAAGGTAGTAACCTGTGGTAAGAGGCAGATTTATGACACTGAAACCTTATTTCTGAAGTATAATAGCAGTGTTCTTCCTAATCAAGCTAGATCCACATGGCCATTTAAAAATGTGTATGGCCAAATCTTAGAGCAAGTAGGAATGCAGATGTGGAATGGAAATATAGAATTCAGTTTTTCACATTTTTTGTGATATTCCAACCTCCAAAAACATACCTATCAGTAAGTGGACTAATCAGTTAACAGAGAGTTAAAAAACAAACATTGAGGATTTTTATTAGTCAGGATTCTCCAGAAAGACAGAACAAACAGAATGTGTATATGTGTGTGTCTGAATATATGAAGAATTTTATTTAAAATAGCTGGCTCTGGGAATTATGGAAGTTAGTAAGTACAAAATCTGCAGGGTAGGCTGGTCTGTTGGAAACCAAGGACAGAGTCAATGCTCCTGTTAAGTTCAAAAACCAGTAGGGTGGAGACCCAGTTAAGAATTGATATTGTGATTCAAATCTAAAGGTTATTTGCCATAGAAGTTCCTCTTATATAGAGAAGGTGATTTTTTAAATTCAGGCCTTCAAATAAGGCCTGATAAGGTCTACCCATATTATGGCTGGCAATCTGCTTTACTCAAGTCCACTTAGATACCAATCTCATCCAAATACATCTTTCCAGAAATACTCAGAATGTTTGACTACACGTGAGCACCATGGCCTCGCCAAGTTAACACAGAAAATTAACCACGAGAGATAAAAGGACTCAAATGTAATTTGAGTACAAAGTATATGCCAATTGAAAATTAGTGTTCATGTAGTTTCTTTGCCTCTAAAATGAGGAAAAATAATACATATTTTGATAATAGTGTGTAAAAAATGATGACAATAAATGTTTATTAAACTACAGCATCTAGAACACGGTGGTATTCAAGAAATAATAGGCTCATCAGTTGTTAACAACTTTTCATGTCTTACTTTTGTCTTGAATGTACTTTCTTTGGCCCTTTGCTGTAGTGACCACTTGGTCCTAGCCTCTCGTTAGTCTTTAAGACATGACCCCCACTCTTTTTCCTTTCTAGCACAATGAAGTTAATCTTCCAACCACAAATCCATTGCATTCATACCCTCTACTTTTGTATGGGGCATAATGAGCCACCACTGGACTAGTTAGACACTTTAATCTTTAAATGTAGACTGGCTGATGCTAATTTTTTTATTAAAACAGATAATACCCAAGTTATCCAGATATAAAAAGACATTTACCCCATAAATTATATGTTATTCACACATCAACAAGCAATGAGATATTTTAAACACTTCAGATATCTAACCTTACACAGGTTAATATGGAATTAGTCACTGCAGTTGGAATTCCAGGAGTTAAATTTGGAAAAAGAATTTAAGCTCTATACCAACGAGTACAGATGTATAATTAGAGAAGTGATGCTTATTCAGAAGCTGTTAATAGCGTGTGTGCCCAAACACTGAAAGGATGCAACATGTTCAATCTATTTGCAGTACAAATGAATCAACTAACAGGTCTGAAGCTCCCTGAATCCCAAACCCCCAACATCTGGCTCCATTAGCTCTTCTCTTGTAGTGTCCCCCATTGTATTGTCCATTTAGATATTTAACTGACCATTCTAAATAATAAAGTCCACACCTACGCCTGGAGTTCCAACACCTCCTCTGAGAACATGCTGCCAGTCTGCGGGGCATGATGAACTTGGCCTTGTTTCTGTGATGATACATTAAGGGCAGGCTAAGACCAACTCGCTTCGTCATATTAACGCAGATCAGAATCTCCTCCTGGATTGTCTTCTCATTAACATCACTTGAATGTTGAATCATTTTTGACACATCGTTATCCTTGTTTTCCCTCTGCTCCATCTCATATATGTTTAACTGGTTATAATATCTCTATCAGCTGTGACTAGTTAGTTTCTACCTTTACTTTAATATAAATCCCCACTGCCTCTGTCAAAGAACTTAATACAAATCTTAATAAGCATGAATTGTGCTACTCGTGTCCTTTACTCCCAAACCAATGCTTCCCATATTATGTGGCCAATAATAAGGAATTTTTCAGACAGACTGCTCTCTTAATCATACCCTGAATCTGCTGTCAATTCACCTGTGAACCCAAAAGGTATATTTGGCCTTTGTTTTAGCAGGGAACCTAATCTGCTCCTTTCAGCTTCAAGTCAGTCTTTGACACTCTTTTGAACAGTGATCTTTAAATTACAGGCTTGTCCAGGCTGCTGTGAGCACAGAACATGTCCTCAAATTATAAGTGTATTTGTGTTGGTAGGCAAGTGCACTTCTTAGTATTAATGTATCAATTATTTTTAATTAGTTCTCAAAACTTCTCTTTCACCAATAATGAAGTCATTAGCTTCAATTTGCAAATGAAAATGCTCCTGCTGTTTCCCACGCCCCATACGATAGAGCCTGTCATTATCTAATCCAGAAAATCACTTATTATTTCCTCTAATTTAGTCCCTCTATCCTGCTTTTCTGTCAGCCTAACAACCAGTAGAAATCTTAACAATGTTTCAAAAATTTCTACATTGCTCCTTCAGGCCCTGCACTGGTAACAGGTTGATTGTTGACCCCCTCTGTTCTTTCTCCTACTTTATTTCCGTATAGCTGAAACAACAGAACGCATATTAAACATAAAGAAAACTGCCATTGGAATTCATAACAGTTTTGTGTTTAAAGCCAATAAGAAGAAACACTTTCAACCTCTGCCCCATAGATCAATTCAGACGTGAGTATATAGTCTTTTCATTTAGTGAATTTTTTTGCATGTATACTTTAAAAATGATTAATTTGTGAATGTTATTTGAACATTTTCAATGCATTAGCAAATCAGAGAAACATTTCTTTGACAGAGTAGTTGGTTCCCATTTGAGGCTGAAGATAGCATCACAATGTATACCAGCAAGAAGCTAAATATGAAACCAAAATATCATGCTGCTGTATGGAAGGGGAGTCAGATTGGACTGTGAACCAGTAAACAAATTAATAACTGGCTCACTTAAACACTTAATTCAACAGTAAAATGAACACAAGTTATGAAATTGTGAACCCAGCTTAATTCACAGAAATTTATCTTTAAACGCAATTCGGAGTGACTTGGACAGCAAGGACCCAGGGGTATATGGAGAGCCCGGCCTCTTTCTCTCAGACACTAAGGGCTGATCAGAGCGATGAATTTCCCAGAGACTCCACCCTAATCCAGGGTGTAGATGATTTACTTTCCTGCTCTAGGACATACTAGACTCTCAAGACACAACTTACCTATTACGACAGCTAGCCGTAAAGGGACATGGGGTCTCAAATTGTTGCTGGAGGAAATAGGATTCTTCTATGTTATTGTTAGGTAGGATAGGTAGTAAACTAAGGCTGGGAGGAGGAGGGAGACATATCTCACCCCATGACTCAGCAGTCCTGAGCCCTGCCCCTGGGGTCCTGTAATATGGTGAGGCATTCGGAACATCACAAGCAAAGATAGTGCAGGAGGAAGGGAATCCTTGAGA
The DNA here is from genome assembly GCF_014824575.4 of Sturnira hondurensis. Lineage (NCBI taxonomy): Eukaryota > Metazoa > Chordata > Mammalia > Chiroptera > Phyllostomidae > Sturnira > Sturnira hondurensis. Next base: position 5,293,795 of record NW_028074670.1, read on the forward strand.
CTCGATACTGGGAAAGGGAGCCTTTGTAGCAATTTTACTGATTAAGACAAAGAGCCTTTACTAGCTGAGAAAAAAGTCTTTGTAGTGGCATATCATTTCCAAAATTTAGGAGGGGGAAAAGAAAGATTACTTACAAAATGAGTAAAGTAAATAACCCTTGAATCCCAATAGTCAGTGCACTCAGATTAGCTAGCCGAGTGCCCACTTATAGTTTTGGCTCAAATGTATAGGACAAACTTGCTAACAAACTTGCTAACAACTTTATTTCCTCTCTATATGGGGCATTTAGACTAGCCAGTGCCTGCTTGCAGCTTTGTGCTTGTACGTGTTTCATAAACAAACTTGCTGTCTCATTTCCACTACAGGTGCCATCTCTCACTTGAATTCATCTCTTGCAAGCAAAACAAGAACCAAGAAGAGGCAGAGAGTCCCCCTAACTCGGGTTTCCGAGGTAACAGTATAGCACAAAATGCATTTCAGGGATACATGCATAGGAGGGTTTAAGATACGATGGCAAGATTTACTGGAGCGAAAACAAAGTAAGAGCTTATTTGCTGCTTCATCCATGACCAGGTGGCTCAGCTTCATATCTTTAAAGAAGGCCAGCATCTGGGGCTGCAGGCCCATACTTGTCCCACCAAACCCAGGAGGAGGGCCAGGAATCAGAGCTGCTGCACCATTAGGCTGGCCTTCGAGGCTCCACTAGCCCACCGCAGCCTCTATTCCCATCTGGTCTGCGATTAACCTGCGATGCAGTTTGGCTGGTGTGGTTGCTGAAGAGAGAGCATAAATGCCTTGGGCTTTTGTTAAGTTTGGGCTTTGGCAAGAGTAGCCTTTCTTTTAAACTATCCAATCCCATTCCTGCATCTTCCTAGGGCCATCCAATCCCCTTTCCCGTTTCTGGACTCCCCTTTATGATTGCCATTTTGGCTTCTACGGTGCATGCCACCGCAGAGAAAATTTCCCCTCACTCTCTATCCCTCCTCCTCCCTTTCAGCTGAAGAAATGGGCTGGTCCTTCCCTGAGGAGACTGGAAATCAGGTCTTCTCTGCCCATTTGAGAATTAGCCTGCATTTGGCAGAGGACACAGCTGTTCCTGGAGTGACTGTGAAACTGCCACTTCCCACTTAATCTGGTTTAGTGCCTGAATCCATTTGCACCCTTCCTTTATTAATAACTGACTACTTATTGCAACACTGTTACAATAAGATGTCATGTCCAACAACTAAAATTCCATCATTAATTGAATTAATGCAGATATTAATGGCTTTTTTTGGTAAGGTAAACTCTAAACAAAAGCAAAGGATACTTGAAAATATCATATTAGAGAAAATTGGAGATGCTGAATATTAGGAAAGGCAGTCATGATCAAAATGTATTGGTTTCTGTTAGAACACACACAGAGATGGGCAAGAACTGAGAATAAAAAAACAGTCAGTGAGCATTTCCGTGGCACTACTCATGTTCTCCAAAGGTGGTGTTACGTTATTTATAGACCTTAATTTATCTCAGGTCTCAGCGAACAGATGAGGTAGGAGAGCGCTTGCAGTTACCAAGGGGGAATGGGGTGAGATCATTTAAGGAAGTTACCCGGGATTACACAGCAGGAGAAGTGCAAGGCCAGACTTGCAATCAGCTCTGTTTTGCAAGCAAACTGTGCTCCTTTGATGTTTAAGAGTATAAATAACAAAGAAATGGGCCAGCCGGGGAAGTCATCTATTTAATACTTTAATCCTTTAGAAACAAAAATGACAAAAGCAATAGAAAGCTTTTTGCATTAAATTATTTAATGTAAGTCAGGAACTAGCCCTAGTAAAGCAAATGGATGACGGACTAAAGGAAGAGGCAGACCACTTTTGATTAGTAGGTGGCAGAGTTAACGAACCGGGGAATTTACACAGGAGGCTCATCCTGGGCTTTTGCAAGATACGTAAATCTTCTCAGTTGTCCACCCATCCATCGCAAAATTGTACATGTTTTATACAGAGGCCTTGACTGGGTTCAATCACATACACCACCTAGATGTTCTCAACAGCTTACTCATTCAAGTCTGCCTTCTTGAAAACGGCTCTCAGGTGGGAAAAACTCCCCTCCAAGGACAGAGGGTATAGGTTGGGGAGCCTCAGATTGCCCAGATGTAGCTGGGGGGCCAACCAGGGTCATGTCCTCTGGATGTCTTCTTCTAACAACTACTAGAAAGAGACCCATAAATTCCAGAAAACTTTTCCTTTGGTTTTATACAATTCATTTAACTTCCTCTTCACCATTTCTTTACATATTCAAAAATGTTGTAGTTGTACCTAGATAAATATCATAAAATTAGCATTGGAGAGCCCATCCACATATTAATGTCTAGGTGCCTTATAAAACACATTGTCTTATTAAATCTTCTCTGGGATACTGCAAGTTATACCATGTTTTCCTAGACTCACAGAAGATTGTCAGGATAAGGGAAATAAAGAGCAATGAAAAAATACAATAAATAAATAAATCTGGTGAAGACAAATATCTTTCTTCTCATTGATGGAAAGAAAAAAAAAGCAGGTGATAATCCTCTCCCAGGTAGTTGTCAGGGTCTCCCATGTCAGGGACCAAGGGCTAGCCACCACTGCCCAAAAAATTGACCACACGGCAAAGCCCAGTCACCTTTAGAGACCAAGGAATAGCCTCCTGCATTCCTGCTACGATGCCTGCTTTGTCTAATAGCTAATTCAACAAGTGGGAATGCTGCACAATGAGACTGACAAAAGTCCACCAGATTACGGGAATCCCTGTCCACAGTGTGAGGCTTTTGATAAATATTACTTGCAGGTCACCTATGGCTTCATGTTCTGTGTCATACTGAGATGAGATATCCATTTATACATTTTTCCTCAAATTTCCTTATGATTCTTTGTTGTTGTTGTTGTTTTTGTTCCAATTCCTTGATTATTTAGACTAAATGTTAGATACTGTTCTTGTGTCAATGTAAATCCACGAAGCAGGATATCTCTCGTACCAGGCAGAAAAGACAGAACTTCACTGGAAAAAAAATTTGCTTTCTCCACTGCCTGTAAGTAATGTTGATTTCTGATTAAGACTATGATTCCACTGAATGTGCCTGAAGCTGGTGCCAATACATTATAGGATGCTATCTGCAAACCAGAATTATTTTGTTTTTCAACCTTAGTTAACTGGCAAAAGAAAAATTTCTGAGGCTACCAGCATTCCCAGGTGCAAAGTTCTTCTAAAAACCATTTTCTTAAGGATCACAAATCTTTTGTTACACGTTTATATAACTAGGCCTTAGATTTTACATGAACTTTATGGAGATTGGGGGGAGTGGGCAAGAATATCAACATAATAATGCATTCAGCTTTGTTAGTTTGTGATTTATCTCTCTACTAATCTCCTTTTAATAGGCTGCTATTTCATCTGCATTTACATCAACTTACCCTGCACACCAATAGAAGCTCACCCCATGAATAAACATGGGCTCTAGTACACACACAGAACCTCAAATTCAAACAGCTAAAATGTCTGCCCCCTCTTCCTTCAGAAATACACACTAAAATGTATTTCATACACATAATCCTCCTTTTAGTGAATTATTATATATTTTTCTTAAGCAATCCTTCTCTTTGGAATATATTTGTAACTTGATATTTGGAACAAATTTGGATGCAAGTGCAATTACAGATATGGTGGTAACAAAGAATACGTAAGTGAGGTATATGTTTAGTTGTCTCCTCCTAGGACATTCCTTCAGGTGAGGGGACTGTAACACCTTCGACAGGAAATTACCAGAAAAGGAAGAGCCCCCTTTTTTGTTTGAGAAGAGAATGTCAAAAGAGGATTTTCAGGCATCAGAGACCCCCCAGATCCTCCCCAATTAAAATTTTTTCAGCATTTCAGGTAATATTATTTTGTTATTTATTTGAATTAAAGTCTCTTTACACAAATACCAGAAAAAGGCTAAGAATATCACTGACAATGAAATTCAGCAACAAATCCTAAATCTGATTTCTGACCATCTTCATGGCCCAGTTGTAAGAGGACAGTTATTTCAGTGTATTTATATACAATCTCTGAGTTTCAGTTTGTAGCACGAGAGGAGAATTTAAGGAGCTTTTGAGAATTTGAGCTGGGCTATTCTTTAACTTTGCGTTTCCTCAGGGAAATATTTAATATCTACCAAATGTAGATATCAGGCCACACAAACTGTGTGGCCTTTGAATTCTTGTTCTTCACAATAATCTGTGGCAACAGCTGTGCAATAGTCAAGAACAACTTCAGTCACAGAAAATTGAGTTTTTTCCCCCTTATATGCTATCTGCTGTGAAACCATGTACCAAATTATCAACATAGTTTTCCTCCCAATTGTAAATAGATATATTTGAGGCTTTGTTGAATAGTTCCATTTAATTAGAACTCTATTGTGTCAATCAAGATGTTCTGACCTTAGTTACATAAGCAAAAAGGTAATTACTGGAGGGAGAAGCTAGAAACCCAACTGAGATGTTGGCAGTTATCAATGCAGTTCAGCTGTGCTTGGTTCTGACATGGTAGCAGGAACAGCCCGATGAGCATATATAGCTGCAAGAATCAAATGAGCTCCAAATATTTAGGTGTCTTTATTCATTTTCTTATAATTCATTTTTCAGGAAAAGAAAATTTAAATGACTAAGTTAAGCTTCCCATTTACTCTTATATACCTGAAATAAACAGGCTGGCAAACAACAAAAAAATCAGTCCCGATGAGCATAATAAGCAGGAGCAAATACTCACAAACTTCTCGGAACGTAATCCGCCAGCTCCACGTGTTTCTGAGACTTTGGGCATCAGTCAGCAAGTTCCACAGCTACATTGGAGAATGGTCATTAATCTATCGACAGGCTATTGGGTGATTAAGATAAAGTTCTCAGTCAAAATGGTTAGTCATAGGTCTGTGACAAGTGTTGGCTATGTTTTTGTAAAATGTCTATGACTCCCACTAAAGCGACTCTCACGGCTATGACTTTAAAGAGAGGTAGAATTGACCACTACCAAATATGCCACTTCAACATGATGGTCATTTTGAGCTAAACACACCAGAACACGGGAGATGCAGGAAGAGCAATGGATCTTCTCTTTTCTTCCTGGAAACAAGAGATAAAAACTACCATGTGACAAATGCCTCCCCTATACCAGAAAAAAAATAAAATGTCCTTCAATAAGTAAGTATAATAGCCGAGATAATTCTATGCAGAAATTGGTTAAAGAATTCTTAGCCTCCTCACATAATTTAGTTAGTTTTCCATATATACCTTTGTTTACTGAACTTACTATGAACTCATTCGGGTTCCGCCACTTCTTTGGATCTTCTTTTCCTTGTGGTTTCTCTCACAACACACAAGACATACAGATATGTGTGCTTTTCTCCTATCAATCTGTCTTCTTTTTAATTATCAGACTCAACCAAAAACCCAAAGCAGGTAGAGGTAAAAATTTGCTTCTCTTATGCCTCTTAGCTTTACTAGGCTAAGTTTAATAGTGAAACATTTAGGAGTAAGAAAAAAATAAATTCAATTCTCAAATTTGAAATGTATTAGCTATGTGATTATTTAGTAAACTTCTTAACCTCTCTACATCTCAGATTTCTCATCTAAAGAATGGAAATAAAAAATGTGCATATCATGTGGTTATTAAAATAAATAAAGAGTATACACATGGGTTCAGCATAATGCCAGGCAAAAGTCCAGATTAAAAATATGGTAATTTTCACTATACTTTCAATTTCCACTATAATATCTTCTTTAATCAGAGCTGTCCTTTTTTTCTATCTTTTCTATATGCTTATCAGACTTGGGGATGTATAAGATATATCATTTTAGTCCTGTCTTTTTCTTGGTAATTTTTTCTATTAATGTTTTTCTGGGTTCATTACCTTCTCTAACTCTGTCCATAAAAAGCAAAGACTTTGCCAATCTAACTCCTTTTCATTTATTTTGCCAAATTGGGTCATCTTTCATTAGTTATTTCCTTACATGTATGTCATTGAATTAAGTGGTGCAAAAATCCAACCATCCCATTAAATCGAGGAGTGATTAGATAACCTGTTCATTGAAAGGAAAATCAGAATCTTGGTAGATGTTAAGAGTATGAGACTATGTTTGAGATACGTAGAATAACAGTGCAGGGACAAAGGTGGAAGACAGAGAAGTCAGGTTCTCAGCTCTCCAGATGCAGCCCCCGAGCCATCACCACAAGAAAGATTCTTAGTTATCTAAAAGGCACATGTTTGCAAGAAGCAGCACATAAACGTTACATTTCAATTTCTAACTACAGGCACAGTCCTCTGCAAAGATGTGCATTAGAGGCCCTGATCACATCCCAGACCTATAAAATGTAGCCTTATTTCTCCAGGAAAATCAGAGCCAGAGATTCAACATAATTCTAAGTTCAATAAATATAGCAGACATATAACAATATTTTTCACTATAGAGATAAGAACACTAAAAGTGTTGTAATACAAGACCACAAAATGTTTTCTTGCTTCTAAGAGCACTCAAACTGGAGCATTTTCCACTAAAAAAACTTGAAAGAGATTATTTCAAGGTCAATAAAACATGTTCCTTGAAAGTAAATTTGTGAAAATTATTATCCTAAAAGTAATGCTTGGTGCAGAATAAAAATATAAATAGCATTCTCATGTCTACTGGTAGGGCTACATGGAAATATTTCTTTCAAATTTTCTATTCTCTGTCTCTGTCTCTGTCTCTCTCTCATTTTATACTTCTCAGATAGAGAACAGAGATAAACATCAATCATTGTTTTACAGAGTCATACAAAACCAGAAATTTGTATAAAAGCAAATTCTTCAATTGGGGGAAATTGTTTTTGAGGAAAAAGTAGAATGAAAAACTGAACTTCTTAAATTTTAAATGCATTCTCTGAAAATATGAAACATTGCACTATGAGAATAGAGATAGTGAATCAGTTTCAATACTTATTACTTGTGTGATATTTTAAACTTTAGTTTATCTTCAAAATGGTAAAAAACAAATCCTCACAGTTATATTAGTGAAATAATATGGGATAATAAACTCTGTAACTTGTGTATTAAAATGCCTAATAAGCCTTTATAAATAATAATTAAATTGTTTTAATCATTATCAACTTTTATAATATTATCATTTATATAATATAAAAAAAGCAAAATTAAACTACATTAGTTAGCAGTATCACATTTTTGTACTATTGATTAATGGTCACTGACCATCACAGAAAACTCACAGAAAACACAATAAAATAGATATACTCTATGTTAAATAGACAAGAGCTAAATATATATATATATATATATTTGTTATAAATCAAGTATCATTAGGCATTATGTGGAAGCCTAGAAAATAATAGCAAGATCTCAAAAGCAAAACAAAAAAAGCTATGTTTTATAACTATAAAATTGAAATAACTTCCATTCTTATTATATTTTTAGGTTTCCTAAATAGAGGCCTGCTCTCATTTTCTGTAACATCCAGAGACATAAATAAAAATACAAAGCCATGCATGAAGTTTTGTATACAATGCAATAAAGTCACTAACTAATGCCTTGGAAAGATTACTGGTATAATATTTGAACAAATAAAAAATTTAGTCTAACAAACAGTTGATAAAAACATTAAGAAGAGTATATAAATAATTAGTATGTGTTATTGAAACATTGAGAAGAATATATAAGTAATTAGTATGTGTTACTAATAACCTCGATAAGTTATTGAGACAATATCTTATCTGTTATTCAAATAAAGGTTAATTCACCTGATGTAATATATCTGACATGATGCTATAATTTATTCCTTGCAGAGAGTAGGACCAGAGTTCGTGAATTGGCTTGATTAAATGTTTGAAGTTAATATTTGTCAGTTATTCTGACTATATCCATAAGATCCAGGTGATGTATAATCCATAACTCTGAACCACAGCTGACAAGGCACTGGTTGAGTGTGTAGGAAGAAGTGACTTGTTTATCTGTACGACTGTCATGCACTAGGACAAGGAACAAGGAACACATGTTTATTAATGAGGAGTGTGTAGCAAAATCACTAGGACAACTTTCCCAAAGCCTTCACTCTCAAAGAAGCTGATTCTTCACACACACTCGAGAAACAGTGCTATAAAGAAAATTGGATCACTGCATGATGTCCCGTATCAAGGTCTCCACAAGAATGTATATTAGAGGAAGTTCACAGAAATTACAGGCAGTAAAATAAAACTTTGCAAGAACTTAAAAAATTGTACTTTCAAGATTTCTGGGGTGGGTTCAATGAAAAGAAGGAATGAAATGAGTTATAATTTACCAATGAGCAAAACTGGGGTTAAACAATCAAGAAAGCATACTGTAGTTCAAAGTGAAAAAGTTTCAGGACGTATTGGAATGGCCTTCTTGAGATGTACTGCTAGTCTACCATTACAAAGCTCTAGAGAATGTTAAAACAGCAGTATAATGTAATAAATAGCACAGATACTCCTGTTTCCTGCACTGCCAATTACAGGGACAATTAATTATTGCACTTTTCTTTCTTTTGAGTAGATGAGGTAGGAATTTTTCTTAGCACAACACAACAGCTAGTAAACAAAATAGACTAAATACAACATTCAACATAAAACTAATTTGAAATACTCAACTAAATTATTTCTATTTCTTTAAATCCCAACATTGTATGAGTCAGTATTTTGTGGATTTTTGGAAATATACAATAAATAATGCTTGTGATTCTAGTTTCTGCCCTACTTCTGCAATGCAGTTTGAAATCCAGAAGGCTCTGTGCTAAACTTTATGATGACCATTGCTCCGAAGATTTGACAAATCATTGAGAAACACTTTCAGAATATTTTCAGTAACGATAATGTGCCAAGCAAATAATATCACTAAACTTTCTAAAGTCAAATAAAAATTGATAAAATACTACTCTGCATGGAAAGGGTTTTATGGCCTACACTATAGGTAAAACTTTACCAGACTTGTTATAGATATAATATATGGGAACACAAAAAATGTGTTTTAACTAACTTTATTTAAAAAGCTGTGTACTTATGAAAATCTGATTGGCATAACAATTCAGGGGGGCATCTTGGAAGAGGAGCAGGGTTGTCCATGACTTCTTACTGTCCCTGTGGTAAGGGGCAGTGCTTGCCCATTGATCTACTTGAAGGCTCTGGCATTCTCACTGTGCCAGATCACAAAGGGTTTCTTTTTTGTTTTTTTTGCTTTTGTTTGTTTTTTTTTTCTGACTGGATATTTTCACTTCTGGTTAAAACATCATCTTTTACATAATAGTTACATTAACATTTACATAACTGTTGGTGACTGACTAATATTACAAAGCAAAAAATTCTGTAAGCCATAGATAGACCATTTATTTATTTATTTCACTTCATTTTTTAATTGAAATCATTGGTGATATTGGTTAATAAAATTATATAGGTTTTAAGTGTATACTTCTATAATAAAATATCATTTGTATATTGTATTGTGTGTCCACCTGAAGATAAGTCTCATTCTGTCATCATTTATTTCTTCTTTACCTTCTTCTACCTTACCACACCTCTCTTTCCCTCCAGTAATCACCATACTGTTGTCTATGTCTTTCAGTTGTTTTTTTCTTATTATTGAGTTTATTTGAGTAACACTGATTAACAAAATTATATAGGTTTCAGGAGCACAACTCCACAACACAGCAGTATTATCTAAAAGACCTTTGCATATACTACTTAGCCATAAAAAAGAAGATCTTACCTTTTGCAACAATACGAATAGACTTGAAGAGTACTATGCTAAGTGAAATAAGCCAGACAGAGAAAGACAAATATCATGTGATTTTACTTGCACCTGGAATCTAATAAGCAAAATAAACTAACAAGCAAAACAGAAACAGACTCACAGATACAGCAGACAAACTGACAGCTGCGAGGGGAGGAGGATCTAAAGGCTGGGTTAAAAAGGTGAAGGGATTGAGGAAAAACAAAGCACATGGACACAGACAACAGTGTGGTGATTGCCAGTGGGGGGGAAGGTTAGAAGAGGGCAAGGGGGATAAATGGTGATGGAAGGAGACTTAAGTTGGGGTGGGGAACACAAAGGGTTTCCATCTGTAGCCTGCAGCATGACCCCTAAACAAGACTGTTGTCCTCTCCTAAAGGGACTTGCAACCTAGCATTGACTTGGCCTCCTTAGGATGACAGTCCTTTCTGTCATCTGTTTCCAGAATAGGGAAGTCTCATTCATACTGAATATTTTATTCCAAAAAACCTTAACTTTCCCCCAAATTCTTCAGCTGCCTTTACATCAGAATTTACAAATACACCACTCAATTTCATATTACATAATAAACAATGATTTTTAAAGATTTTATTTATTTATTTATCTTTAGAGGGGAAGGAAAGGAGAGAGGGAGAGAAATATCAGTGTATGGTTGCCTCTCGTGAGTCCCCTGCTGAGAACTGGCCTGCAACTCAGGCATGTGCCCTGACTAGGAATCGAACCGTGATGGCGTGGTTCGCAGGCCCTTGCTCAATCCACTGAGCTACACCAGCCAGGGCTAAACAATGATTTTTTAAAAAAATTGTTTATACTACCCCGTTCTAGTAGTAAATTTAACAACATCATTGGGTTCAACCTTTTCTTTCAACATTGCAAACAAACTCTTTACTTCAGCCATGATCACACTGATGCTGAAAGAGATACACTTCTGTGTCCATTCTTCAGTCCCAGTCGTTAGAAGTTTCTTCACGTCTGATATAGGCCTTTTTTGAGCTCCTTTTAGCCTTGTTGTTTTAATGAATCAGATCTTCTAAGAGCTCCCTTCACATGGTTTTTGTTCTTCAATACTGTAGCTGCAGTAGAATGGGATGTGCCTGCCTGACAAGCAATCACCGTCATGGGTTTTGTCCTCTTGTAGTGCTCAATCACATTTAGTTTTAGTTACAGGTCAATCATGTGACATAACCTCTTATTGGCAATATTAGCAGTGCACTTTGTACAGTTAGCGATCATGACAAACAAAACAATGAGATATTAAATCAAACGCTAAGGACAGTGATGCCACTAATAGACCAATGATGCAGGAAGCCGCTGCTGGTGCAAAACTGTATACATGTTTACAGATGCACTTTTTTATAAGTAGAAAAATGATTATAAATTATAAGCATTTATAAAATTAATTTTATAAAATTATAAAGTTATAATTATAATTGTTATATATAATTATAAAATTATATATAATTTTTTATATATAGTTTACATAATTTGCACTTTTTTATAAGTAGAAAAATGCACTCTAAAATAACATATATAATTCAGGAAATATGTAAACCAGTGACATAGTCCTTTACTGTCATTATCGAACACTGTGTACTGTACATAACTGTAAGTGCTCTACTTTCATACGACTGGCACCACTAGGTTTGTTTACACCGGCATCACCACGAACCCATGAGTAATGCATTGAGCTATGGCATTAAGAGGGCTAAGACATCAATAAGAGATAGGAAACTTTCAGCTGCATTATAATCTTATGGGGCAACGATCAAATATGTATGTGGTCATTTACTGAGTGAGATCACTATGCAGGGCTTGACTGCACTGCGTTGGTAATACAAGGTGATGGTGATGCATTCACAGAGCAGTTTGCCAAACCCTTGTTTTCTTCCTGACATTTTCTTTTTTAAATTGTTTTTATTTATTTATTTTGAGAGAGAGAGAGTTAGAGAAATACTGATTTGTTCTTCCACATATTTATGTATTGGTTGTAACCAATACATATGTGCCCTGACTGGGCACATATGTGCCCTGACTGGGAATTGATCCCGTGACTTTGGTGTGTCAAGACAATGCTCCAACCAGCTGAGCTAACCAGGGCCTGACATTATTTTCACTAAACCTCTTCACATTTAAGTAACTAAATTTCCAGTTTTTGTTAGTTATCCATTGCTGCACAACAGACTACCCTAAGATAGATATTTCATTATTTCACAGTTTCTATGGGTCAAGAAACAGCCATGGCTAACCTGGGTCATTTGATTCAGGTTTCTTACAAAACTTTAATCAACATGTCAGCTGGGTCTATGGTTTTATGTGAATGGTCAAGCAGGGACAATTCACTTATAAATTCACCCACATATAGATGCTTTGTATCTTTTAGGTTGTAATCTATGGTTAGTTTTATGGTTCACAATGTATTACTGTAAGGAAGAAGTTTTAGAATAAGCACTAAACTTGGAATCAGATAAGTGGATTGTATCCCAAGTTTTATAACTAACTGGCTGAAGAAATGGAACATGAAGATTTACATATTCTCTCTAGGCTTATTTTTTTATGTTTGTTAAAAATGGGAAGCACACATAAAATATGGAAATGGGCAGTCCTAAAAGTTCACTGCTAAAACTCTTAATTATTAATACATTCTTGCACTCAAATCCAGATGTACTATGTTAGCACAGAGTAACAATGCGCTATTTGCTGTCCATCTTAGTAAGGAACTGTGTGATGGATGCTTTTACAGTGAGTAAATATTGAAAGGACAGTTAAGACACCTGATATGCAAACAATGTCCAATATGCCTTTAATTTTAATACTTAATTTATTATTAGAAAATGTGTCTAATAAAATAATATCATAGCTACTATTGCTGAATTTTTACATGTATGTTCATCAGAGAAAATGTTCAAATGGTTAAAGCATTTGCAATAGTTTTCAAAAATTATAAAATAGTAAACATGTGTAAAATTTATACTCTGTATTGTTTCTATGTGTAATATGGAGTATATTTGTTCCTAAGAGTAAATGTGTCAATCAACTTAAACAACCACATTCAATTCAGCTGATTTACCCAGTGTAAGGTTAGACAGTCCTATAGTCTGTCTGTTTGTCTCTCATCTCTATCTCTATCTCTATCAATATCTCTATTTTTTTTATCAATGCATGGTTGCTTCTCATGCATCCTTTGCTGGGAACTGGCACCTGCTGGGAACTGGACTGCAACCCAGGCATGTGCCCAAAAGGGAATTGAACCATGATCTTTTGGTTTGCAGGCCCATGCTCAATCCACTGAGCTACACCAGCCAGGGCCAATATCTCTATTTTTATTTACCTATCATCTCTATCTATCATCTCTATGTCTACATCTCTACCTATCTTTTCTTTCTCTATCATCTCTCTACCTATCTCTAGCTCTCTCTACTCTATCAACTCTATCTTTATGTCTTTATATCTGTCTCTGTAGTTATCAGTCTAAATGCCATCTATCTATACATTCATGATGTATACTATTTACAAAGTCAAGCATGAAAAATCTCCCACCTTGAAACTTGAGGAAAACAAAACTTTAATTTTCTTATAGTATGCAGTCTTCTAAAGTAACCCAAATGATCCATGTTTGTGCAATTCTCTCCCTGTGACCGTGAGATGGACCCCAGTGATTTGCTTCTAATAACTAAAACATTATGAAAGTGATAGGTTGCCATTTTCAAACTTAGTACCCCATCTCTTATCTTCTTGTACTCTGTACCTTTCTCTCTCATCATTTTTCTCGCCTGCTCTGATGAAGCACACTGCCACATTTGGAGCTATTCAATGCAGAAACCTGTGTGACAAGAAACTAAAGCCAATCTCTGTCCAAAAGTCATCAAGTAACTAAAGTCTTTGTCTCATAGTTCTTGCAAAAAGGAAACATGCCAACACCAAATGCATGAACTTGGAAGTGAAGCCTTCCCCAATCTAACCTTCAGAGAATGCAGCCCCAATTCACTTGTGAGAGAATGCAGTCTTGTGGGAGATCATGAGCCAGACAATTCAGGGAAGCCATGCTTCAATTCCTAACCCACAAAGACAGCGAGATAATGAATGCTTTGAGCCACTTAGTGCCGTCATAATTTGCTATGCAACAATAGATTACTAATACATTCTTCCTGCTATATAGACTTCTAGTGAATAAAACATTATTGTTTTACTGATACTATGCATTTTCTCTTTTACCTTACGAATCTACAAATTAAGATTGCATGTTGGCAACAGAGAAAAAGTAGGCTGAATATATAGTAGTCACTGCACACAAATTCTGAAATATTAGTGAATTGAAATTGAAATCTGAATTTTCAGTTTGAAGACAGGACTCTCTGTGAAATGTTTCTTGCACTGAAGATGAAACAAAGCAACTTATGGTTCTGAGTTCTGAGAAAAACAGAAACACTATTAGGTTAGCATTTGCATTTATCTCATTCAAATTTTCACATCAAATGATAAGAAAAAGGTTTCACATTTTGTATTAGTCTTTTTATAGTCTTCCTCAGCTCTTTATAGTTTTTTTTTATTTCGTGATTTTGCAATTTATTTGTTTTTATTGTCTTTAAAACTGTTGGGTTTTTTAAGGTCTAATAATTGAATAATTCATTAAGACCTACTTGAAATAATTACCACTGATTAAAAAATAAGGCTGATAAGGTTTTAATGCTTCCAATCAAGTGATAAATTTAATATGATCCAGGGATCAGAGTAAATGGAAGTGGCTGCATTATGTATCTTCATGATGGTAAATGTAGGTTATTTAAAGATGCTAAATAGGAAGGAAGGAAGGAAACTTTCCCAGATAGCTCCCTCTGAAAAGGTCAGCATTGGAACTTAGAGTCAGCATCTTTGTCTTGGGGTCCTGAATTACAATTAGCCAAATGTCACAATTTAGTTGTAGCCTTACCTAATGCTGTGAGCTGACAGTTACCCCAGGATGATAATTTTACAGGTACAATTGCATCCCATCAGCAGCTGAGTAACACTTCATATCAAGTATTTAGAACTCGTCAAGGAATGGAGACAGAGAAACAAACTTGAAACTCAAGACCTGAGCCTCCACCATGAGGGTGTGATAGTGTTAACCCAGGTTTGGGCTTCTCCTCAATAAGGGATCTCTCTCTCTCTCTCTCTCTCTCTCTCTCTCTATATATATATATATATATATATATATATATACACATACATATATATATACATATACACACATATATATATACACATATACATACACACACATATATACATATGAGTATATATACACACATATATATGTATATATACACACACTCATACACATACATATATATGAATGACAACTAGCATTAAACAACAGAGTTGTTTGAAAGACAACTTGAAATATCCAACTTTCAATATATTCTTCATCATACTCTGCTTAATTCAAAGGCAGCCAAATCTTTCAGGTTTAAAGTCAAATCATGAACATGAAGTGTATTTTGTCATTTTTTCAAAGTAACAACATCAAAAGACTAAGGGAAAAAAGGAAGAAAAAATGTTCAATCAACTTTATTCAGAATGCCATTAGCAATCTTTGAAGAAAATATTTCATTGTGAAATCTTAATAATATGTATTACAGTAAGTTTCAGTCTATGGAGAATTAATAAATACATTTTATTATTTGACCCTGATAATAACATTAAAAATAATGCAAAAAGGGGCTATTCCATTTTATTGTCATTTAAAAATAAAATAAAATATTTCAGAGAAGTTACAAGATTTATTAAAGAGACTACAATGAGAAAACAGGAGCGTTAATGTTTATGGCCAACCTAACTCCATTTGCTTCTTTCATAATTAAAAAAAAATTGTGTTGCAAACACACATTGTATGTTTGAATGTTCATGTGAGGTATATCCTGCACATGAACATCCAATACCTTCTGCTGTAGGACTTCTATTTCTTCTTTTGCTAGGGATTTTGCTGTTGTTACTATTTGTGTTATTTTAGAAGGGGGTAAATAGATATGTCCGTATTGATTTTGTTGGCTTATTTGAGCAGATGTAATAAACACCTATCTTGGCAATAACATAAAAAACTATAGCTCTTTCCCTTACACACTACTTTTTTTTTACTTGAAACCTATGTGAAAACAAGTCTCATTAAGCAAGATTTGAATCTCTTTACCTCATTTACAAAAATGTATACTTTTGTTTTAACTTCAAAAATGTGTGATCCCTATACATCCTAAAGCAACTATTTTAGAGAGATTTATACAACCGTGAAGTTAGAAAATGTGATCTGAGATTATTTTATTTTGTTTTCTTTTTATTAGATGTATTTTTACTAAACTAAGAATATAAATGCAAGATGCCTGGTGAAACCCTTCCCATGACCAGGTTCATGGGCAGTAGACATCATTAATAAAAAAATTTTAAGATTTTATTTATTTATTTTTAGAGAGAGGGGAAAGGAGGGAGAAAGAGGGGGAGTGAAACATCAATGTGTGGTTGCCTCTAGCATACCCCTTCTGGGGACATGGCCTACAGTCCAGGCATGTGCCCTGACTGGGAATTGAACCAGCAATACTTTGGTTCACAGACCTGTGCTCAATCCACTGAACTACACCAGCCAGGGAGTGATGCTATAAACTAAATATTTGTGTCACCCTCAAATTCATATGTTAAATCCTAGTGCCCAGTGTGATGGTATGTGGAGATGGGGCCCTTGGGATGTTATTAGGTTGGGGGGGCGGTAAGAGTCATCACAAATGAGATGAATACCCTAACAAAATTAATGCTAGGGAGCTTCTTCACTCCCATTCTGACACCTGAGAAAACAGTAGAAAAATGGCTATCCTTGCACCAGGAAAAGGGAATCTCGACAGACACCAAGTCTGTTAACACTTTCATCTTGGACTCCTTGGTCTCCATAACTGTGAGAAGTAAATTTCTGTTGTTTACAAGCTACCCATCCGTGCAATTCTGTTATAGCAACCTGAATGGACTAAGATACATGGCAAGCATGACATTCGTGGTGGTGGTGATATAGTATATTTGCATGTACATGTTTTAGGTGAGAACTAAAGAGAGCTGTGCTGCTCAAGACCATAGGTTGCAGGGCTAAGCTTGCGAGTTATTGAGGATAAGGATTAAAAAAATAGTTATTCACAGCACCAAGAAATAACCTATACCATAACAAATTTACTTAAAATTATCCCTTAAAATTTAAGCTGTCTTTTTCACTGAAATAAAAAAGGAATGACTAGTATGTCTAGTCATTCCTTATCTTTCCTGAAAAATGATTTGCTTTCTTCTCATTACTCCTCAAATGAGGGCAAAAAGAAGCAGGAAGCAGAATGACCCCCCCACCCCACCCCAGGAGAAAAGGGCTGTCTCTAACAGCACAGGTACCTTTCAAAGTGCTCTGAGAAATGCTAACAATAAATACCCTAAGAAAGGAGGCATTTGGGCTTTAAATACAGGCCAAATCAGCATTATGCTAGCTCATTAAAGCAAAGAGAAAAGATCTGGCAGATATAAGTATTGGCATCCAGTTAAACAAGTCATTAGGTAGTTGGGTCATGTTTTGAAAAATAGTTTTTGCTCCCCCTCCTCTTATTTTAACGCACAAATCAAGGTATGTATTTTACTTGTAAGTCAGTATGAAAGACAGATTGTTCACCTTACTAGAAATTGTATCGAGAGGAAAGACATTTGTGCAGCCATGTAACAATATGTTTGTTATTGGGCTATTGTTAAATAGTTATATCTTATACTGTCCTGAAAATCATTCCCAGGAACACTGTGACGAGGGTGAAATGTTCTTCATCCATGGAAGGGCTGTCCAGCAATATTAATATCAACATGAATTTTTTAAAGATATTGTGTCCCATGATCTGGATTGCAGAAATATCTTTTACTAAGTAAAAAATGTTATTAAAGGAACACAAACATAATAATGAAGCAAAGTTAGAGTTCAGTACCAATAAAGGCCATGTAGGACTACATTTCAAAGGTTAATTAAATTAGGCTTAGAAGAAAAAAAACACTGC
Organism: Sturnira hondurensis; assembly: GCF_014824575.4. Lineage (NCBI taxonomy): Eukaryota > Metazoa > Chordata > Mammalia > Chiroptera > Phyllostomidae > Sturnira > Sturnira hondurensis. The sequence continues at coordinate 5,311,612 of NW_028074670.1, forward strand.
TTTCCTGTTCAGTCCAAGAAAAAAGAGTTATCATCTGAAAGACATGATTTGGAAGAGGAAAGACAGATATAACAGTTAAGAAAAATATTAATCTACCTAATGGCTATCTTGAAAAGTTAGAGGTAGAAAGAAGAACCTTGAAGTTGATATTGTCCTTGATTCATAGTCACTGGAGCACAAAAGTCATAGAACTAATGTAGCCTCACAGATACTTAGGATTCTGCCAGGTGGTGTTCAATACTAATTAAAGGTCTTACAATGACAGGGCCACAGTTGTAAAACAGACCTTGGTTTCCAAAGCAGACAAGAAGCAGGCATTGCCAGCTGGGTATTCAAGGAACTCTGCAGACATGACCTGTCAGGAGTATAGAGGAAAGGAAGATAAATCTTCCCTCCCTTGCTTCATTTTGATTCCTAATGACTAACCATTGTCAGCTTTGGCCAGCAAAAAGGTTGGGAGGGTAAAAAATGAGAATTAATAAAAATATGATTCATAAACTCAGAAATCGTTTTAAATATAATTTCTTAGGATTAAATAAATGAGGTCAAGGTTTGAACCGCTAAGTAAAGGTTCTTCAGTCCAGCACTGGTGACCTTCCTATGAACTCTGGCCTCCAGTCCCTGCTTGGTCTTTGAAGTTGCCAAAGTAGCTTTAAAAATTAAATGAACAGGGGGATTAACCGTCAAACAGAAGAATATGCTTCTCTTTCCTTTGCTCAATAAAAGGTAATATCAACTGGTCCAGCCATTTAAAATGTGCTTTTCAGAAGTTTAGAAATCATGCACCAGTTTCTAGATGGGATTTTAGAAACACTAAAGATTTTGTCTGGCAATTGACCAGGACGTAATGCTGGTTCTGAATTTATAGTATAATTATTATTTTAGTACAAAAATCAAATGATCGAAAGTTGTCTTTTAAAGATATAAATATGTGTATAGAAGTAATATTATATTAATCAATCATCATTAGTCTATTAGCATTTTTTGGTTAATCATATTTGTTAACAAATTGTTTAGATACTAGAAGATGTACAAGGAACCTTAAGAGAATTGGCATTAGACAGCTAAGATCTGATTTTAGTATTTGGTAAAAATGTTCAGAAAATGTCCAGAGCATAAAGAACCCTTGAAAACAAGACCATATTGAATAAAAAGCTAATTTTGATCTATACAACAACTTTCCTAACATTTCAGTCATTTTTTATCCGTATTAAATACCCTTATTTTGATTCCTTTAGAAGATGGGATAGATAATAAAACCATCAATTACATGGTTTTGGATTTACCAGTTTTTAAAAAATGTTGAAGGAGTTGGAGATTTAGGGTGCTTTGTCATGTATACTGTTGCTCAAAAGTCCATTTAGTTTTTTCAGTAAAATAAAAGACACATTTTTCATTTTCACCTGTATTGGTTTCAATATTTTGAGTGTGTTGGCTCTCTCCTGCATGGTGTACTATTGATTGTTCTCAATTAATGTCTCAATTTCATCGCTATCAACTTCAACTGGTTTACCCCAGTATGGAGCATCATTCTGCAAGAAATCTCCGGGACAAGACTTCACAAACAATTCTTGACATATTTGATCAGTCACAGCATCTTCTCCATATACTGCATAATTTTTTTTGTATTTTCAGTTGCATTTTTACTTTCTTGAAATACTAAACCATAATATGGTGAAAATGTTGCATATTTTCTTCTATCTTTAATATTAAAATAGGTACCCAGAAATTCACCAATTTTTATTTTTTAATGCATGCTGATAGAATGGCTGTCACAATACAATCTAAAAAATTGTTTCAGATGAATTTCAAGGCAACTAAGTGTTACTAGAGTCATCTTACAGAAAACAAAGAAAAAACAATTGAACTTTTTTGGCCAACCCAATATACCTTGGTTTCCGGAGGGTTCTCCATCGTATGGTTATGATTCAGCAAAATCTAAAAATGGGGGATTATACTAAAACAGAGTTTTAAGACTTCTTATGAACATATCTTTTCTCTGATAATACACTTGAAGAAAATTCTAATACCCTTGAATAGTCTAGTTATTTGAAAATTTTGTCTATTATAAACTTACTTGTTATAACACAATTATATCACATTTCCTTTATGTTTAACCAATTGGTCCCAAAACTCTGGCAGTGGGTAGATGAAAAATATGTAATCTTTCTTCCAAATACTAGAACTTAGATAAAATAAAAATACATTTCCCAATGAATTTTTTAATCACTGAAAACTTTTTTCTTATATATGGTATTGATTTCATTTCTACTGCAATTACTTTCACTGGACACATTCCAGTTTGTTAATGTAGCTGTTTAAAAGTGTGATTCCCAGAACTAAACTAAAGAGTAGGAGATATTGAGTAATAGGAACACAGTTTTGCATTTTTATTCTCCCTCTGTTTGAGTGCTCTGCTTCCTTTCATTCGGTCTAATTACATCAGACTGCAGACTTGCAACATCACATTATTTACTCAAATGGTAATAGAGCTGCAAATTCATATATTTCTGTATATTATCAAACTTAGTATAGTCATTATAGAATTGGTTTATTTAATAAATATAGGGCTCATTATTTTTCCCATTAAATTTCTACTTTGACGATATGATCCATTATTCCAATCTGCCCATCTCCTCCTATTTGATGGTAAGGATTCTATTTACCATCAAAGTTATGAACAAAGTGTCTCACCTTTCTCTTATCCAAAGACTTGGCAAACTCAAAGAACAGGTTGGTGATTTGGACTCAGACAGCAACTAGAGGGGAGAGGGGAGGGAATTTCAGGGGAAATAAGGGAGGGATTTAGAGGAACAAATATAAAGGATACATGAACAACAACTAAGAAGGGTGGAAATAGGAGGGATGGGGAAGCACGGGGGGGTGGGATGGGATGGGAGTAATAGACAGAAAACTGTACTTGAAAAATAATTAAATAAATTAAAAAATAAATAAAATAAAAATTTAATTAAATCTTTATCTCTTATTATGTGTCCTGAACCTTTGAGAGTCAACTTCTTTATATGTAAAATACAAACTAGAGTCATTGAATTCTTGTAAAGGCAACATTAATTAAATATGTAAAGTATTTAGAACAATATACTTATATAAATGATGACAAATGTTTAAATAGCCATTGCTATCATGATCATTATTGTTTCCATCCAAGTCACTAGTAAAATTAAACATAAATTTCAAATTATAATATTATAGTCAATTAATTCATTCATACAAGGGCCAAATTGTTTCACCTAAATTCAATTTATTAATCACTTATAAATATATATAACACCCAATTAATCTACTTTTATGTCATTTCACATGAAAGTACACCATCTAAAGTAAAATTTCTTAGTGATAAATATACCCAATAACCATTTTTAAAGATTTTATTTATTTATCTTTAGAGGGGAAGGGAAGGAGAGAGGGAGAGGAATATCAATGTATGGTTGCCTCTGGCGTGTCCCCTGCTGGGAACTGGCCTGCAACCTAGGCATATGCCCTGACTGGGAATCAAACCGCAATCCTCTGGTTCACTGGCCCACACTCAATCCACTGAGCTACACCAGCCAGGGCCAAATAACCATTTTTAATCCAAACAACTGCTTAGGTATCTTTAATTTTGCCTACGAATCACATTTTTATTCCACCCATTTCTAAAGCATGTTGATAGCTGTGTTTCTGCTGTGCTGACTTCAATTCTCAGACCAGCTTGTTTTTTTGGCAGATGTATTCTCATTGTCCCTTAGTTTTTATCCCACTGAGTTAGCTAGTCCAGAAAAGAGCCAGAATTAAATTTTAGGCTCCTCCATCCAGGTGTATGGATGTGATTTCAATGCTTTAGTTATTTAACTCTCAGGATAACATTGAACAATACATTCTGTTTGCAATCTTAGCCAATTATTGTTTCTCCACTGGCAATTGAAATACTTCTTTGTGACTCATTTCCTATCTTTGTCACAGTACACAGCTCTTTATAAATATTATTTGTTTAAAAATAAATTAAATAGCCCTGGCTGGCGTAGCTCAGTGGATTGAGTGCGGGCCTGTGAACCAGAGGATCGCGGTTCGATTCCCAGTCAGGGCACATGCCTGGGTTGCAGGCCGGTTCTCTGCAGGCCAACTCCCAGCAGGGGACATGTGAAAGGCAACCATACATTGATGTTTCTCTCCCTCTCTCCTTCCCCTCTAAAGATAAATAAATAAATAAAATCTTTAAAAAAATAAAATAAATTAAATATTTTGATATATATATAGATAGATGCACAATTCTCCTATACAGACGACATGCAGGTTAATAAATAGAACATCACCAATTTTTTAATAGATTCTTCCATAACTATATCTGCCTTACTTCTATTATTAGGTAAGCATTATTTGTAACTTAGTATTATGTGTTTATTCATTAGAAACATGTTATTTACTTTTATTACTTGAAAAACATATAATCGAATAATTTATGCCTAGATTTTCTGTAGTATTTTTAGTTAATATTTACATATGATAAAATTCATCCTGGTTAGACTTTTTTTGGAGTTTAGACAAATTACTTCAGGTATGTAACAACTTTGATAATCAAAATTTAGAATCGTTATCCAATTGCCAGCATAGTCACTCTACCTCTCTTGGATTTAAGTTCTCTGCACACACCCAGACCATGAGAAACATGATATATTCACTGTCACTATACCTTAAATTTTTGCAAAATGTCACATAAATAGATTCATTCAGGAGTAACTTTGGAGGCTGTATTTTTTCCCCTTAGCAAGAGTGTATGAGATTCGTCCATATTCACTACTACAGTGTTTTGATGAATTTTGAAATCACATGACTTGTCCAACTTTATTGTTTATTGTTAAAATGGTTTTGTCATTTTAGTCTCTTTACAAATTTATGTAATTTTAGAAGTAGGTTTTTATTTCAATTAAAAAATATTTCTGGGATTTTGTCTGAGATTGCTTTGAACTAATAGATTTTTCCACTGAACTGATATTTTAACAATATTGAGGCATTCAATTTGTGAATTTATCTCTTACTAATTTATCTCTGCATTTATTTGTCTCCTTTGATTTTATTTTATTATTATTTTTTTAAATATTTATTTATTTATTTATCTTTAGAGGGGAAGGAGAGAGGGAGAGAAACATCAATGTATGGTTGCCTTTTGTGCATCCCCTGCTGGGAGTTGGCCTGCAGGGAACCTGCCTGCAACCCAGTCATTTGCCCTGACTGGGAATCGAACCGCGATCCTCTGGTTTGCAGGCCTGCGCTCAATCCACTGAGCTACACCAGCCAGGGCTGTCTCCTTTGATTTTATTTCAAATACTGTCTTTGCATATATTTTGCCACTTATGCTTAAGTATTTTAAGTATTTAGTGCAAATAATAATGGTCCTATTAATCTGATTTCAATTTCTAATTATTTATTGTGAATATACAGAAATACAATTACATTTTGTATATTGAACTTGTGTTCTGCAGTCTTGACGTACTCACTTGGTAGTTCTCATATATTTTTATAAATATGTTTAATTTTTTGTAGACTATTTTGCTATCTACCAATAGATAATTTTTCTCTTTTTTTCTAACTTCTATATTTTCATTTTCTTATCTTACCTATTGTACTTACAAGACTGACAGTATGAAAAGGTATGATAAGAGACACATTTGCATTTTACCAATTTGAGGGCAAAAATTCAGCCTTTTACTATTATTCAAAATATAAAATGTAGGGCTTTTTTTCTGTAGATGTTCTTCTTCAGGTTGAGGATGCTCCCTTATATTCTTATTTTACTGAGAGTTTTAATATGAATTTGTCTTAAATTTTGTCAACTGTTTATTTTTATCTATTGACTTGATCATATACTTCTCTTGTTTAAACTATTGATAGAGAAACTTACCTGAACTGTTTTCCTTTTCTTTATTTTTGTTAAATTCTTGGGGTTAAAAGGGGGTAATGAAATTACGCAGGTTCCAGGTGTACAAATCTGTAGTCCATCATTTGTGTATTGTACTGTGTGTCCTCCACCACAAGTTAAGTCTCCTTCCATTACCATTGATTCCCTTCTACCCTTTTCTACTTCACACCATCCCCCCTTTCCCTCTGGTAATCACCATACTGCATACTGTTGACTATGTCTATGAGTGTTTTATTCTTTTTTTTTCACTTAATCCCTTCACCTTTGTCACCCAGACCACCAACTCTCCTCTCTCTGACCCCTGTCAGTTGTTCTTTGTCTATGAGTCTGTTTCTATTTTGTTTGTTAATTTATTTTATTCATTAGATTTTACATAGAAATAAAGTCATATAGTATTTGTCTTTCTCCGAGTGGCTTAGTTCACTTAGCATAGTATCCTCCAGGTACATTCATGCTGTGGCAAAAATTAAGATTTCCTTCTTTATTTATGGTTGAGTAGTATCTATTGTTTTCTATCCACTCGTCTACTGGTGATCACTTTGGTTGCATTCAAATCAAATGCTGCAGTGAACATAGGAGTGCATATAGCCTCTTAAATTAGTTTTCCAAGTTTCTTCAGATATTTCCCAGAAGTGGAATTACTTGGTCAAAAGGCAGTTTCATTTTTAATTTTTTGAAGAAATTCCATTCTGTTTTTCACAATGGCTGTGCCAATCTTCCTTCTCACCAACAATGGACATGGGTTCCTTTTTTTCTGCATCTTTGTTAAATCCAACAAACACTTTCTGCTTGTTGATTTATAGATGACAGCCAAATAAATTTAACAAAAGATGTAAAAATCCTGTATGTGTTCTTGGAAAATTATAAGACATTGAAGAAAAGAATAAAAGAAGATACAAATAAGTAGAACCATATACTATGATCATGGGTAGGAAGAATTAATATCATTAAAATGACCATTCTACCCAAAGCAACATATTTAAACATAACTCCTATCAAGATATCAATGGGATATTTCACAGAACTATAGCAAGTATTCCAAAAATTGATATGTAACCACAAAAGACATGAATAGCTACAGCAATCTTGGGGAAAAACAATATTGGAGAAATCACACTACCTGATATCAAACTATATCACTAGGTCATAGTATTCAAAACAACATTGTACTTGTGTAAAAACAGACACATAGATCAATGGAACAGAATAGGGATCCCAGGAATACACCCACCCCTCTATGGTCAATTAATATTTAACAAAAGAGGTAAGTACAATCAATGGTATAAAGATAGTCTATTTAATAAATAGAGTTGGGAAAATGGGACAGATACATGCAAAAAATGAAAATAAACCACCTTCTTACACCATATACAAAAATAAATTCACCATGTATTAAAGACTTAAAGATTAGACTCAAAACCAGAAAAATCCTAGAAGAAAACATATGCAGTAAAATTTCTAACATGTTCTGTAGCAATATATTTGCTATATCTCCTTGGGCAAGGGAAACAAAATATGTATACAAACAAATGGACACCATCAAACAAAAAAGTTTCTACACAGCAAAGAAAATCATCAACCAAATGAAAAGACAACCCACTGAATGGGAGAACATAGTCACCAGTGGTACAGCTGATAAGGAAATAATATCCAAAGTTTATTAAAAACTAAGAAAACTCAATGCCACAAATCCCCAAATAATGTAATTGAAAATAGGGTAAAGACCTGACCATTTATCACAATCACTTGTATATTGTTGGGCACTTGGGTTGCTTCCATTTCCTGATTATTATAAATAATGTTGCAATGAAAATGGGTATGAATATGTTCTTTTGAATTAATTTTTGATTTATTTGGATGTATTCCCCAAAGTGGAATCACTGGGCCATAAATTAATTCCACTTTTAATTTTTTGAGCAGCATCCACATTGTTTTTTATAGTGGTTAGACAAATCTGCCTTCCCACCAACAGGGCACTTGGATTCCATTCTCTCCACATCCTCACCAGCACTTGTTTGTTGATTTACTGATGATAGCCATTCTGAAAGGTTTGACATGTTCCCTCATTAAAAGCCAGAAATCAATCTAATAGGTACAGAGAGGAGACTGAGACTGATAGAGAGGAGTGGATTTGGAAAACTGTGTAAAAAAGGTAAAGGTATTAAGAAGTAAAAATCGGTAGTGACAGAATAGTCACAGAGAAGTAAAATAAAGCATAAAGAAGATAGTCAATGATGCCATGGTAACTGTGTATGGGGCCAGGTGGGTTCTTAAAGTGCCAGGAGGACCACTCTGTACATGATCGTCTAACTATTATGCTCCACATCTGAAATTGATACAGAATAATATTGAATGTGATCTATAAATTTAAAATTAAAAACATTTTTAAATAAGAGTACTATTTCAAAATTTCCCCCTTTTTAGACCATTTTTATTTCCTGGTTCTTTTCCTGAATATCTTTAATAATGTTTCATTTACATCTATGATTTCAATCTGTTTTCTCTATCTCCTGAGTTAAATCACTTCTCATTTATTTATTTTTCTTTATGTTTATTTTCAGGAATTTTGATTTTTTAATAACCTCTAGTCATTTTTTAGGGGTTATGATTTAGCTTGGATTATTGTTTTTTATTTTTATGTAGACTTTTCAAAATATTTTAATCAACAGTAAATGTTTTATTTTTGTTTCTGATTATTTACAGTAGTTTTGTATAGACATACTATATTTTTCTTTTCCCATCATTTCATGAATGAAATACCCCCTTTGTCCTCTTTTGTAAACTTTGATGNAATATCTTTAATAATGTTTCATTTACATCTATGATTTCAATCTGTTTTCTCTATCTCCTGAGTTAAATCACTTCTCATTTATTTATTTTTCTTTATGTTTATTTTCAGGGATTTTGATTTTTTAATAACCTCTAGTCATTTTTTAGGGGTTATGATTTAGCTTGGATTATTTTTTATTTTTATGTAGACTTTTCAAAATATTTTAATCAACAGTAAATGTTTTATTTTTGTTTCTGATTATTTACATTAGTTTTGTATAGACATACTATATTTTTCTTTTCCCATCATTTCATGAATGAAATACCCCCTTTGTCCTCTTTTGTAAACTTTGATGTCTTCTCTTGCTTTATGTCTGGCATTAACTGTAGTAAAAAAATATATATATAAAATGACCCTGTCTGGTGTAGCTCAGTGAATTGAGCACAGGCCTGTGAACCAGAGGATCGCAGTTCAATTCCCAGTCAGGGCACATGCCTGGGTTGCAGGCCTGTTCCCTATAGGCCAACTCCCAGCAGGGGACACATAAAGGCAAAACATACATTGATGTTTCTCTCCCTCTCTCCTTCCCCTCTAAAGATAAATAAATAAATAAATATTTAAATAAATATATATATGTGTGTATATGTATATAAAATGTATAAGCTATTTACTACATTTTCTCTTTTGTTTTTTATTTTGTAATCCAATTATACATTTAGACTTATCTACAAAGCATGCCATCTCTTCCTTTACATAGCTGATTTCCTCCAGAAACAATGTATCTTGCCATCACAATTCTAATTGTGTTCATTTCAGAAATAGAAAAATTAATCCTAAAATTCACATGAAACAACAAATGACCTCTAGGAGCCAAAGCAATATTAAGCAAGAAGAAAGATGTAGGCATCATACTTCCTAATTTCAAAAGATATTGCATAGTGACAGTAATAAAAACAATATGGTAGTGACATAAAAACAGACCTAGAGACTAAAAGAATAGAGCAGAGAGCCCAGACAAAAAAACCCCACACATCTATTGTCAAGTGATCTTCAACAACGTTGCCAAGAACACACAACAGAAAAATATTTTTTTCTATAATGATGTCAGGAAACCGAATGTCCAGATGGAGAAGAGCAAATCAGACTCTTATACCATATAAAAATAAACTCAAATGGGTTAAAAATATAAACATAAGTCCTGAAACCATAAAGCTACTAGGAGAAAGAAAGAGGAAAAGCTTTTTGACATTGTTCTGGACTTTGATTTTTTTATTGGTAGTTAAAGCATGAAAAATACCAGTAACAAAAGCAAATGCAAACAAGTGGGATTGCATACAACTAAATGGCTTAAAAAAAAGCAAAATAAATAATCAACAGAGCAAAAATGAAGCCTATATAATGGGAGAAATATTTGCAAAATATGTGTCTGATAATGAGTTAGTAGGACATAGAAAGGACATATATACTTCAGTATTAAACAACATAAAACCTATATCCAAAATTAAAACACCAGTGAAAGTTTTAATAGACATCTCTCCACAAAAAAACTTGAAAGTGACCACCAGTTATATGAAAAATATGTGGTGAAGAATGTTAACTGGACTTATTGTGGTGATGATTTTGTAATACACACAAATTAGTATGCTGTAGATCTGAAAATAAGTCAATTATGTTTAGTAACATTTCTTTCATTTTCTAGTATCATTTTCGAAAAATCTGGATGTAATTAACTGTTCCAAGACAGTGCTCAGTAATATTTAGGCTTTAGGTTCGTCAAACTACCTTAGTATTTGTAAATGTGAGAATTCACATTCTAGTAAGTAGAAAGCTAAAATTTGACATTCCACAAATTTGCTTAATATTAATGTAAATCTGCAACATTTATATGCAATACATGGGCAAAAATATTACAGTGTTTGGCCTTTAAAATAGCTTACAGATAACCAAAATTGTTCTTTGTTTATTTATTTGTCTTAACCTATGAAATATTGCACCCACAGACCCCTTTCCAATAGCTTTTTAATTTGTAAACAGATGATTTCTTTTCTTACAACAATGTGAAAAAATTACCTAATGTGCCCACACTGGAACAAAAAAAAGAAAAACCTAACACAGGATCACGAAATTCTAAAGTTTCAGCAGATGTAACATCAGAAATAGGATATGAGCAACTGCTACTTAAGTTTTTTTACTAAGTACCATTATAAGAATTTACAGTGTTGACCAGAAGAATACAAAGGTTTCACATTAAACATTGTTTTATTTGGTTTCAAAATTCTATGACAGATTTTATAGTCCAGTTGTTTCCATTATCAACTTTAAAAACTAACATTGTCACACACAGAAAAACAAATGGTCCACAACACATTATCCTTACTTTTGATTTTATGATGACTTGTAAATATTAATCAATCTTTTGCTATTAAATTTAAATGGCCAATTGAAACAAACAGTTCTGAGACTTTTTATTTCCGCCACTAATTAAGACTGAGGTGGCAGGTATGGGGGATAACATTCATTTAGCCTTCTTAGCACCTGGGAAGACTAGCTGCCTTGTTGTCCACTGCTTTGATGACGCCCACAGCAACTGTGTGTCTCATGTCACAAACAGCAAAATGGTCTAGAAAGCGATAGAGAAACTCTCAGTACACATGGGCATGCCAGGAACCATATCAATAATGACAGCATCACCAAATTTCAGAAACTTGGGCCATCTTCCCGTTTTTTTCCCCCAGAATGATAATCAATCTCTTCTTCGGCTCAGTAACGTTACAAGCAACATGAGCTATGTGATAATCCAGCACAGGTGCAATTCCAGCACCAATTCGGCCTGATGGTTCGGAACAATCACCTGAGCCATGAAGCCAGCTGCTTTCATTGGTGAGTCATTTTCGCTGTCACCAGCTATATTGCTACAATGAACACCTTTGACAGACACTTCTTGCCGTAGAAGCCCACAGTGTCCCCAGGAAGAACTTTACTCCAACCCCAATGAACTCTACATCAGTTGTAATGTGGACTAGAGCAAAGATGATCACTGTGCTGGGCTTTAGAATACTTGTCTCCACTCAGTCCATAGGCACAGTACAAATATCACCAATTTTGTAGACATCCTGGAGGGGCAGATGCAAGCTCTTGTTAATTGGACAAGGTGGTGGCTGGAGGAGACCCAGAGCTTTAAGTGGTGTGGTTCCAATGGCATTGCCACCTTTACAAGTGTATTTCCAGCTCTTGAAGCAAAGCATGTTAGCACTTGGCTCAACCATGTAGTCACCACTCCAACCAGAAATTGGGACAAATGCTACTGTGTCAGGGTTGTAGCTAATTTTTTAAATGTAGGTGTTGACTTGTTTAACAACTTTCTTAATCTCTTCTGGCTGTAGGGCAGCTTGGTGGAATCCATTTTGTTAGCAACAAGAATTAATTGTTGCACAACCAGTATGTAAGCCAGAAGGATATCCTCATGGGTCTACCCATTCTTTGAGATACTAACTTCAAATTCAGCATCACTGTCAGCAAAATCAGTACAGCGCAGTCAGCTTGAGATGTGCCTATAGTCATGTTTTTGATAAAGTTTCTGTGCCCTGTGGCATTGTTGAAGGTCACAAATTTGCTGGTCTTGAATTTCCACAGGAAGATATCAATGGCGATGCTATGCTCACATTCAGCTTTCAGTTGATCTAAGACCCAGGAGTACTGGAAAGAGCTACTCTCCACCTCAGTAATGTTCTTCTCAATTTTTTGATGGTTCTGTTTTGTAGTCCTATTGTATTTGTACATCAAAAGACCAGTAGTGATGACCCACCTGAATCTACATGTCCAATGATAACGAGGTTGATATGACACTTCTTTTCCTACTTTGGCTTAGATTTAGTGGTAGTTTCCATGACACCTGTGTTCTGGTGGCAAACTCATTGTAAAAGTCAACACAAATGTTTACAAAGAAATCATAACTGTGTGAGGTGATGGATATGTCAAGTACCTTAATTGTTGTGATTGTTTCACAATGTACATATATCTCAAAACATTAAGTAGTGTACCTTAAGTACATATAATTTTTATTTATAAAGTATACCTCAATAAAACTGAGGAAAAAAAACTGCTTCAGTATTTATTTGGCAATGCAGTGGGCCAAACATGCCAACACAATCTTGAATATAAACATATATCATCACTGTATTTTAGTTTAAAAATGCAGTATTGAAACATTAATACAAAAAAGAATAGAGAAAAACAGATTGAAATATGAGCATTTATCTAATTTACAATAAAGATGAAAATGTTTTCAACAATGTAAGAATAGGTTTTTCAGGAATGGGTGTTTTTCCAAATAGAAATGGGTATTCATCTTCACTATTTTTACCTTACTTTACACAACATAAAATTTTCATATGTGTTGTGGTTCTAAATGTACAAACTAAAACAGTTAAAAGTCTATATAATAAAAATGTAAAATTCTTTTATAATCATCTTAATAAAATTAGAGTAGGTAATGGTTTCTTAACTAAAACTAACAGATCTATACAATTAAACATTAAAGAAAAATTTATATTATTTGACAACATCAAAATTATGAACTTCTTTTTATTAAGATGCCATTAAGACTATTTGAAGACAAAGAGAGTGAAGATATTTGCAAAATATATCTCCTAACCACTATTTCACAAAAATCAACATACCTATAAGAAAAAAATAAAATTCAAAAGGAAGGACCCATGGACAATGACAACAGGGATGGTAGAGGATTGAATGTGGGGGGGGGGGCGGGGCTGGGGAAAGTAATGGGGGGAAATGGGGAAAACTGTAACTGAACAGCAATAAAAATAAAAAAAAATGAAGACACGTAGCCTGAAGTACCTCTTCCAGAGATCATAGACTATGCCCTGCATGCTTGAAGTCCTTGTACACAGTCAGCCTCCCAAATGTTCTGGTGTTTGGAAAGATTAATCCTGGTGTTTCTGAGTTCAGTGTTCTGTATACAAATATCAGGCTAATTTTTTAAATGTATTCAAGTCTTGTATAAGTCTTTACACAGTTTGTTCTATGCTCACTAAGAAAAAAATGTTTATGTTTAAGTAAGAAGCCTGGTGTTTTTGTTTTTTCCTTTTTACATTTTGAAGCTAGATTATTGAGTGCTCTTTTAGAACAATTATATAGTCATAGTTTTTGGACCTTTTTATCACAGTAATTATTGATTTTTTAAAATTTAGCAATTATGTTCGTCTTACATTTTATTTGTTTTTTATTATATAGCTATACCAACTTTTCAGTTTAAATTTGCCTAGTAGTTTATCTACATCTTTAATGATAATTTTTTTTAAAAATTATTTAATTATTCTTCAAGTACAGTTTTCTGTCTATTACTCCCATCCCATCCCACCCCCCCCATGCTCCCACTCTAAGTATTTATTGATTACGCTATTACATTGTCCCATTTTTTCTCCCCTTTATTCTCCTGCACACTGCACCTCCCTCCCTCCAGCATCCCCCCACCTTAGGTCATGCCCATGGATCGTACATATAAGTTCTTTGTCTTCTCCATTTGTAGACTATTCTTCACCTCCCTCTCTCTATTTCGTGCCTGCCAGTTATGCTTCTTATTCCCTCTGCTTGTTCCCCTATTCCCCCCCTCCCTGTTTCCACTGATAACCCTCCATGTGATCTCCATTTCTATGATTCTGTTCCTGTCAAGTTGTTTGCTAGTTTTTGTTTTTGTTTTTTAGGTTCAGTTGTCGATAGTTAAGAGTGTGTTGTCATTTTACTGTTCATAGTTTTGATCTTCTTTTTCTAAGGTAAGTCTCTTTAACCTTTCTTGTAATAAGGGATTGGCAATGATGAATTCCTTTAGCTTTACCTTGTCTGGGAAGCACTTTATCTGCCCTTCCATTCTAAATGATAGCTTTGCTGGATAGAGTGATCTTGGATATGTAGGTCCTTGCTTTTCATCACTTTGAATACTTCTTGCCAGTCCATTCTTGCCTGTAAAATTTCTTTTGAGAAATCAGCTGATAGTCTTATGGGAACTCCTTTGCAGGTAACTGTCTCTTTTTCTCTTTCTGCTTTTAGTGAATCATTTTGATAATTCATTGTCTAGATATTTCTTATAAACAGCATAGTTTTGATTATATTTCTAATCCATGGCCAAAATTCTTGCAAGAATTTAATCTATTTTAATTACAAAAACTAATATTATATATAGACCTACTTTTCACTTTACTTTTTATGTGTTTTCCTCTCCTTTTTAGATGTTAACTTCCACTTGAATTTATTGTTTATTCTTTCAGTTTTCATCCCTCTACTAGTTTGAAAGTTATACTTTTTGTTTCCGTCATATACTATGCACTCTAGACACAAAAGGCACACAACAGACCAGACCAATTCTAAATTTAATCAATGTATTTTACCTCATCCCAGGTAACGCAAAGACATTATAACACTTCATCTTCTTTCTTCCATATAAAAAATTACATGCTAATTTGTGCCTACTTTAATTATTTTTTACATTTAAACTCTATAAACTACCTTTATTGTTTTCTGCAATTAACATGCATTTAGTGTCGCTTATATATATTTAACACATTTTGTGTTTTTTTCTTAATACTTAAATCCTCTAGTATCACAACATTTAAAATATTCTTAGGAGAATATTCTATATGATCCTAAAATTGATATCACAGGTGGCATGAGATGTCAAATTTTTGCAGAAAGTGTCATTATATCGCTTTCACTTTGAAAGACACCTTCACTGGTTACACTGATCCTGGCTGACAGTTGCTGCTCTCTCAACACATTGCCATTGTCACATTGCTGTCTCCTGACATTCACAGTGACAGCAGAGAAGCAGTCTGTCAAATTGTTACCCCCTTTAAGGTAAAATTTTAGTCTTGCACTTATAAAATATATGTCAGCTCTTTGGTGTTTTTCATTATTACTAAGGTATATTTTATTTTATTTTTCCTGCTTATAATTTTTGTATTTGGGTTTCTTAATCTTTTATAATTTCTTTCATTGATCACTAATAAGTTTCACAAAGTCTCAGAATTCTGCCTTTAAATATTTTCTTTGGTACACTCCTATTCCTTCTGAAACTTCAGCCAGTAAAAAAGAATTGATTGAGGTATGTAGCCCAAAATGATAGTGGAAAAGCAAGCCTTCTTCATTATTTTATATGTAATCTTATTGTTTTTCATTGCATGTTTAAGGAAACTGTTAGAATCTAGTAGCTTGAAGAAAGGGAACACTTATTATGTACCATTGTGTTTCTTATTGTATCTACCACTAAAAAAAGGTATTTGGTAATTTTTAAAATGAATTAACTTATTTTTTTAATAGAAATGACAATGGGGACCAGTATAAAAAACACCATTAGCTGTGTCAATGAATGATAAGATGTTGAAAGAGGACTTTGAAACATAGTGTTTTCCCCTCCTCGTTTACTAAGACCTTCTGTCCTGTTGATAATTATTGAGAATAGTTATTCTCTAGATATATTAAAATGCAATAACTGTAAAATATCTGAAGTTTACGGAGCATTGATGGACAAGTTGAGACCACCACTTGAGATGAAGATATCTGTTCCCAATATACAGTATGTCTTAATTATTGTGAATATTCCAAGTAAATGGAATTATGGAGTCAGGAAAAAGTAAAAGGTCCTTTAAGTTGGGAAAAAAGAATCTGTTTAACTGCAGTGAATTTAGAGACTCTAGTAAGAATGTATTGTGCTTGACATATATTTAAAGAAACTTATCTCTTTTTCTTAGCTTAATAAAAGGTAAAAATCTAGAGACAGTCAAGAAACTTGATTCTATTTCTGGTTCTTTCTTTGATTATCTTACATTTAGGAGGCTGGTTTAACTCTCCACAACCAGGTTGACTTGTCAAAAACAAGTTAGTTGAGTGGAATGATCTTTGTAGCAAATGCCAGAGGGGAATACTTTCTGCAATATGACAAGGTGAAAAAGTCACAAGTATTCATTGAAACATTTGCTAAGTTGTTAAAGAATGCACTTGTGATAGTGTCCTGATTTTCCTGATAAACTTTCTTCATTTGCAAAATAAAGATGATGCTTACTAAAAACAATACACTTGTGATAATGTGCATAGTTATGTTACTGTAAGAGATGCGTGCATTTTTACTCAGTTTCAATGGAAATGCACAAACCACAGTAGATGGTAACAGACAGCAACTCATAAGTAATTAGTTTGTCCATGTCAGGTTAGCCAACACAGATACACAACTAGCTTTTATAATACACTGACCTACCTAGAGTTTTGTGACATGTGAGCAACCTGGAAGATTGCTTAACCAGGGCCCAAACTTGCAATGGAAGATTCTCATATAAAAAAATGGATTTGTTTCACTTTCTTCAACAAACACACACACACACACACACATTCATATGCACAGTCAAAATATGTGGAAATCATATTTATTTCAATGTGATAGTTAATTTGCTGTAGAAACTCTGTTTTGCATATACCCCTGTAATATGTCTTCAATTGTATAGTAATTCAGAGAGGTAAGTCATTTGTTGGGTATCTCCATCGAATAAAACCATCATCTTCTTCCACTGTCCAATCTTGAAATACTAGAAGCTATGCAAACTTTACCATGTCATGGATTCCTTACTTATAAATTGGGAATATGGTACTTTTTCCTCATTGGTGAACTGGAGAGTATATGTTAGTGACTCGTGTTTATGATTAATTTCATTTTTTGTTTGGTTTGATTTCACTTCATTTTTAATTAAATTACTTTAGTGAAGTAAAGATGACTTACATTACATTCTATGGGCTTTATAAGATTATAAAGTATTTGTCTTAAGGAAAATTTTTGATAATTTTACAGGTAAACCGTAAGAGAAAAAACAGAAAGAACAACAAAAATATCTACACATGGGATCCACAATTAAGAATTGGCAGTTCAGATTGACTTCTACATGCTCAAATATTCTGGTGCCATCTATTCTGACTTTTCCTTTTTCCTCTCTTCCTCCCTCATCCCTTTCACCATTTCTTCTGGCTCATGTTCTCCCCCACCTCCCTTTCCCCGTCTTCTCCTTCTTCTCTCTCTCTCTGTCTCTGTCTCTTGTCCCTTCCTCTCTCTTGTTGTTTGTCATTAGATAAAATACGAAGGAAACCTAAGTGAGGCAGAATCTGTTGATGATGTAATGTTTCATTTGACTCCAAGGTTAACTGGGGAATAGCGTCTAAGTATAGTCGATGACTTATGGGTGTGTTGAGTTAAACGGTACTGTAAGATATACATTGTACATTACAACCTAGGATACAATATCTGAAAAAAAATTCACTGAAGTCTCCATACTAATGGTATATGTAGTACACTCATGTTCTACTTGATTTTAATCTACTTTATAAGTTTTGTAATACTCATGTTGCCAGAATTGATTTTATTTTTGACAATCTATTAATGTGACCTACACTTTAAAAATTTTGTCATTAAGAGATGTTAATTGTTATAAGCTTTAGTAATAATAATGTGTCTGCATTTGGTCTTATCTAATCAATGTCATTTGTTTATAAAAATCAACCAGAGCTAAAAAATAAGACTCAGAATTGATAATTTTGGTTAATTAGCTTCTGCTAAACTGTTCCATAAAATTAGAAATTAATTAAATGGAAGTTAAGTGAAAAAGTCCAACACTTATTTATTTATTTTAATTTTTAATCTATAATTTATGCTTTGAAAGAATTTTTAAAATAATTTGAAACATTGCTATTTTTCTGGGATTATGCTTTTCTACATTTTTAAAAATTGTTGTTCAATTACAGTTGTCCCACCATTTTCCCCTTTTGGGTAAAGCATGGGTTCCTTCATTCAAGGTATGTTAAAAGTGGCAAGCTAATCAGGGTCTATCTTTTTCCAGTTTTTTTAAACTGTTTACTGAGAAAGGTAAGCTCAGGTTTATCAACTCTTAATGATATTCATTCTAATGTTTTTCTTCTAGCATATGTCTAGAGTGAGCATTCACATTCTATGAAATATATAGCATTTAGTTTAATTTTAGTTATTTTATAATACAATGATGTTTTCCTATTGGTTAAAAAATTGGAAAGTACATTTTTTTTTGTAATACACACTTTTTCAAAGTTATTCAAACTTCTATGGCCCAAAGACATAGGAAAAATTTTGCTTAATTAGTGTAGAAAAATTAGCCCTAGACTAATAGCTGCTTAGATCTCTCTGAAAATAAGCTTAAAAGCAAGACTTGAAAATATAAACTGTTTCCAGTAATTGGAAAACCCAAAGGAGAGGCGTGGAAGGCAGAGAGAACTTTGAAAAATGATGACTTACATTTTTTCCAATTTGATTGAAAGTATCAACTCAAAGATCCAAGAAATTCAACAAACCAAACTCCAAGCATAAGAAATAAGAGAAAAATGCATGAAGGAATATCATAATCAAATTACTCAAAACCCATGATAAATAGATAATCCTAAAAGTTGCCAAATAAGATATATTACATACAAGGGAACAAAGATAATAATGAAAGAAGACTTCTGGTCATAAAAATTGTAAGCTTCAAGATAGTTGAGCAACATCTTCAAGTACTAGAAAAATAAAACTATGAACTTAGAATTTTATTCCTAGTAAAAATGACACTCAAAAGGAAAAGTGAAACAAATAATCCCTCTGAAATACAACACCTGAAGGAATGCATCACTACTGCACCCCTGGGAAGTTAAAAGTGCTCTTTCGTGCAGAAAGAGAATACCCAGTGTAAACCTGCAAATCTACAAATTATTAGTTACAGAAAAGATAGTAAATACATGTATAAAAAAGAGATCTTTTCTCACTTAAACTATCTCTATTAATGGTAATTGATAGTTTTAACAAAATTGACACATTTTCTGAGATTTCTGAATGCTTCATATCTTCATTGGGATAATAGTACAAGGGTGCTAAAATTTCTCAATTCTCATAGAACTGTACACTAAAATCTGTACAATAATTTGTACAAATTATACCTCAAAATGTCTGACAAATAAAAAATATATTGTCATAATTTGAATTCTTTAGATTATTGAAAATAATGAAGTTACACATTGTTCATGTGTTACAGCTCATTTTTGTTTTTTTTAGTTTTTATGATTTTAATTATTTGAATCTGTTTCCTTTGTTTCATGAAACGTTCCCAAGTGGGGGAAAATTGTAAATTGTTTAACTACTATAGTAATATGTTAAGTCCAAAGTGGAGAATCAGTCAACAATGATAGAATCTTATGCACATACTATAGACTGTCAAACTATGCCAGTGACTATTATTAAAATAGGTGCCTATTTAGATATGTTTAATTGATTGGTTTATTAGTATTCCCAATCGATGTGTTTTAAATTTAAGATAGAAATAGCATTATTTGGTGTCTAAGTCAATGCATTTATTGCCTCGTCTCTAAATTATACATATTATGTTCATTAAAAGCCCTCAGCAGAAATACTCAGAATGTAGTAGCAAAAATTTACATAATGTGAAAGGAAGAATGAAGTCTGGTTTTAAGGTCTATTAGACTGTGCACAGGACTATGGAATATATTTATAGAAGATCCTTATGTGAGTGATTTTTTAAAAAAGAATCTATTAAAGAATTTGGTGCCTTTTATCCTGAAAAACTGCAGACTCTTCAGAATTCTCTTTGTGTGGGAATGCAACATTTTTGTTTTTGACACTGTGTATTTATTTCAACCAGTCCAAATAGAATTACTCAAATATCATTATTGAAATGAATGTTACTTAATGAAAAGAGACTGAGATTTGATTCTAAGTCTTAACCATAAGGGTCCATTATTTTTTATGAAAATTGTTGTAGATCTCCTCAATTCCTTAACACTGACGCTTTTCCCCCCCTAGCTTGTGGAAAAGACACAGGGATTGTAATTTCATTTAAAGATCTACCATTGCAACTGTTTATTAAAAAATATAACATGCTACATATGACTCATGTTTAGCCTAGCTAAAAATTCTCAGAGACACAGTGCCTTTTTATTAAGAACTGTCAGCTGAGCTATTCCATAACTGTCAAATACACTCTTATTAAGAAACCTCAGCAACCGTGTCCCTTTTGCCACATTCAGCATATTGATGTTTCCTTGATGTTTCATTCCTAAATAGGGAATGACAAGCTAAGAGTACATGTGGCAATTATCTGAGGGATGTCTTTAGTGGCACCTGGGTATAGTGAACTCTCACTTCTCAGGTTAAAAAATTACTAAATTTCTACCTCACTTTATTTTTTTTAAGATTTTATTTATTTGTCTTTAGAGGGGAAGGGAAGGAAAGGAGAGAAGGAGAGAAATATCAATGTATGGTTGCTTCTTGTGCATCCCCTGCTGGGAACTGGCACCTGCCGGGAACTGACCTGCAACCCAGGTATGTGCCCTGACTGGGAATCGAACCGTGATGGTGTGGTTCGCAGGCCTGCACTCAATCCACTGAGCTACACCAACCAGGTCTACCTCACTTTAAATGCCACCCTGTTTTAAGAATCACACTCATCTTTTACCTTGAGATTTTTCTTTATCTTTAAATCACTCTCATCTAAAGTACATATATATTATATTTTTTCCACTGCCATTTAGTTCCCTTATACCCCGCCCCACCCCTCCCCCTGCAATCACCATACTTTTGTCCGTGTTCATGAGTTCTTTTTCCTTTTCGTTCAATTTCTCCACCACATGCCCTACTCCAGCTTAGCTGTCATCCTACTCTCCATCTATGAGTCTGTCTCTATTTTGCTTATTAGTTCCATTTGCTCATTAGATTCCACATGTAAGTGAGATCATATGGTATTTGTCTTTCTCTGATTGGCATATTTCACCTAGCATAATGTTCTCCCGGCCCATCCATACTATTTCAAAGGGTAAAACTTCTTTGTTTTTATGGCTGAATACTATTCCATTGTGTAAATGTCTTGTTGTTTTATCCACTTGTCTGATGGACAAGATGGATAAAAGAGAGATTTTAGAGATTATTACACTGATGGACACTTGGTAATAGACAGTGGGAGCAAGCACATACAATTGGCTAAAAATTGTTTATTCAATGAGTTGTGTTGAGAAAATTAGACAGATACTTGCAAAAAATGAAACTGGACCACCTTCTTATACCACATACAAAAACACATTCAAAATTAATTAACGACTTATATGTTAGACCTGAAACCATAAATCACTCTTCTTAACTATTGCATAATTTAAACCTATTTAAATACATGAATGTGGGAAGGGAATCACACTAATGTGGGTTATTGTGACATATTTACATTTTTACCACTCTTTTTTTATCATGCTTTTTCATTACCATTTATTCCCCTTTTACCCCTTGTCCCTCCTGTAATCACCACACTGTTGTCCATCTCCATGAGTTCTTTTTATTCTTTGTTTGATCCCCTGACCCACTAAGACTCCCCAACAACTGTCATCCTGCTCTCTGAGTCTGTCTCTATTTTGCTTGTTAGTTCAGTTTGTTTATTAGATTCTGCATATGAGTGAAATCATAAGGTATTTGTCTTTCTCTGACTGTTTCATTTCATGTAGCATAATGTTCTTCAAGTCCATCTATGGTGCCACAAAGGGTAAATTTTTCTTCTTTTTAATTTATTTTTCCCATGTGACATCTGCTCTTTTTCTCTTTAGACCTGGGTTATAGGTCACTATGGTTCCTGGACAAGCTGCATCAATATCACCTGAGAAGTAGCTAAGAATGCAAATATTTAAACCTAATACACATCTAATAAATAAGAAAATCTGAAGGTAGGATGGAGAAATATGCATTTTAACAATATGAGAACCATTGCTCCAAGCGTATAACATTGATGTGTTCTTTCTCTCATATAAAATACTTCTTTAATTTCCCTCGAACTTTAAGATAATACCTTTTGCTTTCCCGAACTTTAAAAATACAAATTATTTAAATATTTAAGCTTCAAGACCAGCATAAAAATTAGCCTGGTTTTCTTATTTCAAAATCCAGCATTCTCAGGGAACAATCTTAAATGGCAGAATGTGGGACATATTCCTTTTCTGTTCCTGGATTACTTAACTATGTTGAGTGGAGAGCGCTTTACATCATACTCTAACCTTCCTCACTACAGCCACGTGGGTTGTGCAGGAGAATGAAGAAATACCAATTACTAGAATAAAGGGGCATTTGGGCATATAATTAGAGTGTCTGATTCAATATTCATTAAATTCTAGAATTTCTATACATCTTAAAAGACTTTTTCACTCTCTACTATAACCAAAGTACCTTGTAAATACCTTTCATAATGAAGTAATATTTCTCTGATACATATTTGGATGTAGTTCCTAATTTTAGCACATGAAGGGCTAAATCAGCAGTAATTTCTAGAGATTATTACACTGTTTGCTGATCTTAACAATATTATATGGGGAGTTGGCTTTTTCGTAATTCAGGTCAAAACTATTCCAGGGGACTTGGAAAACATTCTCCACCAAAGTTAATACTTCATCATTAAGATTCACAACAAATGGCATCATTCTGTTTCTGGTAGCCAAATCTTCCAGAAACTTAAGACATTTATTTTTGACCAAGTTGAAGAATATTTGAGAGGTACATATCATGGATTCATTTTACACCAGTATATTGATTCTATTTAACATCTTAGGTCTGTGACATTTCCTTGTATCAAGGATACAATACAAGGACTTAGGTACTGAATGAAACATTAGAAATGTGGTGATCAGTGGAAACCTTGTGTCATGAATAATGTTAAGATATTTCTGTGATCCACTGATTCATTGAACTACTTCATACAGGCTGATATTTGCTCTTCTTCCAGATTTCTTTACTTATCACAAGACTTGAGATCATTCATACGGCTTACTATTTCTTTAACATCAATTCCTGTCCTACTCTCTTCATCAGTATTATTTTAAGAATATCTCAGGAGATTCTTTCCAGGAAAATAGAAATAAAAACTTAATTTTTTTTATTTTAGGAACTTCTTAAGATACCCACCATTTTTCAAACACTAAACTACAGTTTAAGACAAAGATACTTTTAATCCATTTTATATAAATTCTCACCTTTCCCTGGCCAATGTGGCTCAATTGGCTGAGTATCATCCCAGGAACTGAAAGTTCATAGGTTCGATACCCACTCAGGGTACACATGATTGGGTTGTGGGTTTGGTCCTGGTTAGGGTGTGTGCAAGAGGCATCAGATCAGTGTTCCTCTCCTACCATCATCTTTCTCTGAAATCAATAAGCATGTTCTCAAGTGAGGATGAAAAAAATCCTTGCCTTGGTCTATCCACAAATACTGAATGATCAGAGCCTGATCATTTTCTACTTCTTACTAAGGTCGTGCACGGGAAGAACCACCTTAACCCGACATTAAAATCTCAGTAGACATCCTGATTTTGCCCTCTTTTTTATATATAACTACGACCCTATTAAGTTGGCATTCTTTTTTTACATTAGAAATAAGTAAACTAAAAATTGTCTTATCAACAGGTTATTTTGGTGAAGTTTGGTAAAGCCAGCACTTGACAATTTATGTGTCAATATTGTACATTCATGTACACTACAGTCAGATGTACAGAACAAATACAATGCCTACAGGTAGCTTTGTCCTCAATACAAGAAAACATGTGCTGACTAAATGGCTTTACTCAGTTCTACATGAGGTTATGAAATGGGAAACTCCCATGGCAGCCATTTTGAACACTGACTAGGAATTCAGAAATTACACCCCTCCCACCTGGCCTCAGCCCTCAAATCAGCTAACTTCCAAGTACCATCTTAGGGTGGACAGAAATGGACAGAAATGTGGATTCATCCCCCCCAAAGAATAGTACATATGAAGCTTCTATTCTTCCTAATTTAACTCACTGCCAAGATCCCATTACCCAGAGTCCTTTGCCTCTTCCCAGAGAGGTGTAACCTAACTGAGAGTGAGGAATGAGAAAGGGAGTATTTACATTATAAAGCACAGGATTTTAGTTTATCATGGAAGTCCACTTCTCCACCCTATACCTCTGAAAAATTACGCTCTTCATGTGCTCCCTCTCTATGGTAAGTCTGGGAATCTGGCTGGATCCTCTCTCCTGCTCAGCCCCCTACATCTGAAGTCCCTTGGCAATAGTGGTGCTCCTTCTTAAGCAGCTGTTACCCATCCTCCACTCTGCCTCATCCTTATCTCTGGATCCCTACTAAGCCCAGAGCTGTATATTTTCCTTTATTCCTGCAGCACAGGGAGTTTGTTAAAACCTCAGTCATATTCTCTCCCTCTCCCACCTAAACTGCTCAGCTGCCCCACAGTACCTCAGCCCAGAGTCCAGCCAATACTGTCTTTTCTCTTCCTCCTAACCCTAAACTTATTCCTGCCTGGACACCTTCTCTCAGATTGTCATAGAGCCAGCTCCACTTTCTTCATTAGTTGTTGCTTGGAAGGGCCCCAAAAATATGGTTCAGTGAATCTAATAGGACTGCCAGTAATTATGGTAGGCAGAAAAAATAGTCTCTCTCCCCCAAATGCCCAGATCTTAATTCTGAAACCATAAATATGTTACTTAACATGGCAAAGAGAAACTGGTTGCAGATAGAATTAAGATGTGCTAAACAATTGACCTTAATACAGAGATTATCCTGGAAGATCTGGGGGGGGGGGTCACTGTAATTACAGTAGTCCATGACAGTGATATATATATATAGTGCGTGTGTGTGTGTGTGTGTGTGTGTGTGTGTGTGTGAGAAGGATTTGACCTGGCTACGGAGGCTTTGAAGAAGAAGGAAGAGAGAAGAAAAGGAATGTGGGCAACCTTTAGACACTGCCCTCTTTTCTTAGAATAGAGAGGAAATTAAATTCTCTAGAACCTACAGAAACTTTGATTTTAGCCACTGAAACCTGAGATGGACTTTTAATGTATAGTACTCTACCATAATACATTTGTGTTTTTTTGTTGCCACAAAGGCTATGATAATTGCCCTGGCCAGTGTTGTTCTGTGGTTGGAGCACTGGCCTGAGAAGCAAGGGGTTGCTGGTTTGATTCCCAATCAGGACACAGGCCTGGGTTGCAGGCCAGGTTCCCCAGTAAGGGGCANGGGGGGGGGGGTCACTGTAATTACAGTAGTCCATGACAGTGATATATATATATAGTGCGTGTGTGTGTGTGTGTGTGTGTGTGTGTGTGTGTGAGAAGGATTTGACCTGGCTACGGAGGCTTTGAAGAAGAAGGAAGAGGGAAGAAAAGGAATGTGGGCAACCTTTAGACACTGCCCTCTCTTCTTAGA
This sequence comes from Sturnira hondurensis, assembly GCF_014824575.4. NCBI lineage: Eukaryota > Metazoa > Chordata > Mammalia > Chiroptera > Phyllostomidae > Sturnira > Sturnira hondurensis. Next base: position 5,337,576 of record NW_028074670.1, read on the forward strand.
ATAGAGAGGAAATTAAATTCTCTAGAACCTACAGAAACTTTGAATTTAGCTACTGAAACCTGAGATGGACTTTTAATGTATAGTACTCTACCATAATACATTTGTGTTTTTTTGTTGCCACAAAGGCTATGATAATTGCCCTGGCTGGTGTTGTTCTGTGGTTGGAGCACTGGCCTGAGAAGCAAGGGGTTGCTGGTTTGATTCCCAATCAGGACACAGGCCTGGGTTGCAGGCCAGGTTCCCCAGTAAGGGGCACAGGAGAGGCAACCACACATTGATGTTTTCTCCCTCTCTTCCTTCCCCTCTCTTTAAAAATAAATAAAAAAAATCTTTTTATAAAAGGCCATGATAAGATGTCAGATTATCAGTAAAAACTAACCCTAGTTTAATTGTAAGTAATAATTTTCTTGGGGAGGAAGAGATAAAGTAATAGGGATACTGGTAAATTCACTGGGAAGAGGAACAAAAGGCTCTACCTGCTCCAGTCTGATTAGGCACATCACTTTTATTTACATAATTTCATGTACCTCTGTTACTTCACTTATTGCATTATAATATAAATTGAGATATCGCTGATCATCAATGAGACAGAGTAATTTAAGGACCACACTATCTTTCCATTTTTATAATTTATTCGACATTAAATGAGTACCACCTGTGACCTACTACAAAAAAAGACATTGAAATGTAATTAACAGCTCCCAAGATGTCTGCTTGCTGGTACCACTCTGAAGAGGCTAGGTTATGCTGCAGCTGCAGACGACTTCAAACTCTCAGTGGCTTGCAATACAAATGCTTATTTCTTTCCTACATTTTATGAGCAGTATGGGTCAGCTGTGGCTCTACTCCACACATTCTCCCATCCAAAGTCCAGAGGTGATAAAGGGGCCTCCTTCTGCTACCTTGCCTCCCTACAGGCCAAAGGAATAGAAAGTATTTTTACTTATGTGCTACGTCTAAAAGCTTTTCCCTGCAGGACACACACTTTGCTTTTTATGCACATTCATTCTTCACAGCAAGTCTAATGGTCATACCTTGAGCCAGGGTAGCAATGTATTACACTTGTCTTCCAAGAATATGAAGCTAATACGTGGGGATAAAAAGAAAAAAGATAATACCGCCCATATAATCCCTCACACTACTTATCCCTACTCTAATAGCTTTAAGGAACAAGTCAGTTCCAGCCTTCTCCATAAGCAATGGGAAGATTTCAAATTGATCATCATGTCAACACTTGACTGTCTACAGTCTACCCTAAATGTGGTTTTGTTATTTTAAATGAATAAGGCTAAATGACCTTCATATTTTGTTATTTCAACAACACTTAAATAATTCTGGACACAATATGAGTGCTCGATAAATGTTCATGTAATGTTAAGGAATATTTTCTATTTTTCTGAAAACGATAAAATGTTATAATATAAATCTGTTAAATTTTTTATGTACTTGACCTGGACAGAAGGCCACTGCGTTATATTAGATAGAATGGGAAGGAACTATGGGTAACATATGTATGTTTCATGAATGTCTTCTAAAAGAGCTGCAAGACCACAGACAGGCTAAAAAAGACCATCAAAAACAAATTAATGCCTTGACTAGTATGGCTCAGTTTGTTGGAGTGTTGTCTCATAACTGAAGGTCATGGGTTTGATTCCCAGTCAGGGCAGGTACCTAGGTTGTGGGTTTGGTCCCAGTCCAGGCACCTTCATGTGGGTGCATACAGCAGGCAACCAAGTGATGCATTCCTCTCTCATCACATTCATCATTCCATCAAGTGATGCAATGTTTCTCTCCCTTCGCCTCTGTCCAATCAGCAATGAAAAAAATTTCCTGGTGTAAGGGAAAGAAAGTAACCACAGGAAGGTAAACATTTTGAATTAGAGATTGTCTATGATTTACTAAGAATAACAGCTTTATAAAAACTTACATATATTTAGAGGCAAACAACTTGTTAACTAAAAATGGTAATGAAATAGAACACCCTCCCTCAAAGCACACATACACAAACACATGGTATAAAATCTATTAATAAAGCAGTTCTTATTTTATATATACATGGTATGGAACATAATATAGTATTCTGAAAAACTTATTAATATATATTTTAAAGTTATAATATAAGAAGTTTTTGAAAATTATAATTCAATAGAATTCCCTGAATATTAAAGTTCTGCTGAATACAATTTTGACTTCTCTATTTTGACTTCTCTATTTAAAAATCAATTTAAAATCTTGCAGGACATTAGAGATGTTTTGTTTATTTATACCCATTAAATTTTATAAGATACTTTCATATACATTATCATTTGATCCTCACAAAAACCTCATGAGGGCAAAGTATTATTATGCCCTATTAGCATAGCTCATAGCATATAATAGGTGATTATTAATAAATATTTGTTGTTAGAATTAGTTAATGGATTCCTGTGCTGGTTTAAGGAAGGTGAACTTAAAAGAATTATTATCTGCCCCAAGGAGGCCAACTGTGAAGCCAGGACTTTTAGTTTTCTGAGCAAATTTCTTTTCTCACTATAAATATGACTTTCCTTGTGAATGTGAGCTCACTTTGCTCATGTGGTACTTAAAATAAAAAAAGGGGGTGGGACTGGGGGAGTTAAGAGAGCCAATATGGTGATGGAAGATGGTTAGACTCTGGGTGGTGGGCACACAATGCAACATACAGACTATATATCATAGAAATGTACAGTTGAAACCTATATGATCCTACAAACCAATGTCACTCCAATAAATGTAATAAAATAAATTAAATTAAACTAAATATAAGTTGGTCTTAGATCTAAATGACTCATTTTTAAATACAAGCACATTTTAGTAAAATACTTGAATGTAATATTGATAAATGTATTCATATATACACTTAAAACATATTTACTTGAAAATTGGAAGAACCCTGGGGTCAGTGTAACTAGAAATGCAAACAAAGCTGTAGGAGCATAGCTTCTGGCTCCCATTTTTTGTCATGGACTGGTTGGCAATGCAGTGATGCCTAAGGACCCGTTCTCTGAAAACAGTTTTTAAGTGCACAAAATAAAATATATAGAAGTACAAATAATACCCACTTTATTTAAGAATAGTTCTGTTCATGTTGAAAACCACCACATGGGTAGTTAAATAATTACATCGGATATCATAATTATTGTCAATCATCCATGAACTTTTAATATTGCATGCCCTATTAGGAGCAAAAGGAAGCTGGCAAAACAAACATGTATTTGTTCAAAAAGAAAACAAAGGTAAAAATATAAAGTTCACTCCAAAAAATATCAAAAACAACACACAGGTGAAATTTAACACTACAGTATTAAAGGTCATGATGATGCAAGTATTATGGATTTTATTGCACACTTTTCTGGGTGAACCTTAGTTAATTAGTTAATATATTTTTCATATCTTCCAAAGGGGGAGGATAATATATATCTAACACCATTTCATGAATTGTTGTGAAGGTTAAACATACTAATATATAAAAAGAAACTTTGAAATTTATATAACCCTTAAACTGCAATGGAGCATTTTACTAAATAAGCAGTAAAGTATGGAATAAAAAGAAATATAAGACCAGAACACTTGAAGTTCTGTAATAGTATATGAATAGTAGAGTGGTTCAATAAAAGAGTTGCAAAAAATCATGAAACACCCAGTTTATGCTTAATTTTCAAGTTTATGGTACAAATAACTGGTAGCTGCAGATGGTAGTTTATGTAATTACTATGGTCTGAGATGGTAAAAGAATGCTGACAATTGGGAAATGCTTAGAATGAAGAAGGGCAGAAAAGAAGGAAGGGAGGGAGGAAGAATAAAATTAAGAAAAGAGAGAAGAAAGGAAAAACATTTTAAATATCTTAAGAATCCACCCAAAATTTATAGAATAAATGCATTCAGTAAAATAGCAGAATAGAATATTAATATAAAGAATCCCATCATGTTTCTAGATACTAGTAAAGAATAATTAGAAAAAAATTAAAAAAACAATCCCATTTGCCTTTGCATCAAAATGAATAAAATAGCTAGGTATAATTTTTTTCATATAAATGGTTTATTTTCATGTTTCCGTTTTAATATTAAGCTTTTTTTTTTACATTTAAACTTTTTTTTCAATTTAATTATTGTTCAAGTACAGTTTTCTGTCTTTTACTCCCATTCCAACCCATGCCCCCATGCTCCCCACCTCCACCCATTTCCACCCCCCTTAGTTGTTGTCCAGGTGTTCTCTGCACTAGTTCCTGTAAAATCTTCCCCCTTTTCCCCTGAAATTCCCTCCCCTCTCCCATCTGGTCACTGTCCCCCTGTTCTCTATTTCAGTGTCTTTGTTTTTATTTTGCTTGCTTGTTTGTTTTGTTGTTTAGCTTCCTGTTAAAGGTGAGATCATATGGTATTTGTCCTTCAACACCTGGCTTCTTTCACTCAGCATAATGCTTTCCAGTTCTATCCATGCTGTTGCAAAGGGTAGGAGCTCCTTCTTTCTTTCTGCTGCATAGAATTCCATTGTGTATATGTACTATAATTTTTTGATCCATTCATCTACTGAATTAACTAGAGATGAAAAACTGCACTCCAAAACTATAAGATATTGAAAAAAAGAAAAAGAAGAGAATACAAACAAATGGAAGGATACACTGCACCTATAGACTGGAAGGATTACTATCACTGTAATGGCTGTGCCACCCCCCAAAATCTACATATTCAATGCAATTTCTATCAAAATACCAACGGCATTTTTCTCATAATGGACTCACAAAGGGCCATGAAAACACAAAGCAATTTTGAGAAAGAACAGACTTGAAGGTGTGCTCCCTGATTTTAAGCTATACTGTAAGGCAATGGCAATCAAAAGATTATGACACTTCCACAAAAACAAATATATACAACAATAAAACAAAATAGACAGCTCAGAAGTATATTTCCACTTATGTATTTAATTAATCTATGACAAAGAAAGGAAAATTATACAATGCCTCTCCAACAAATGGTGTTAGGAAAATTGGGCATATACACATTCAAAACAATGAAACTGGACCACTCTCTTATATCATATACAAAAGTAAGCTCAAAATAGATGAAAACTTAAATGTAAGACATGAAACCACAAAACCCCTAGAAGAAAATAGGCTTTAAACTACTTAGTGGTTTCTAAGATATCAATCTTAGAAATATTTTTTGTATATGTCCCCTTGAACAAGGGAAACAAAAGCAAAAATAAATAAATGGGACTTTACCAAACTAAGAAGCTTCTGCTCAGTAAAGGAAACCATTAAGAAAAGTACAAGAAAACTTACTGAATGAGAGAGTATTTTCACAAATGATATATCAAACAAGGCATCGGCATTCAAAATATATAAGGAACAGATACAGATAATTCTAGTGTTATTTGAATATTTTAGAGCATTTAAAAAAATATCAAATATCCAATCCATGTTTATTTGCCATAATGACTCTGAAACCAAATAAACAAATGTGTTCTCCGTCTCTCTCCCTCTCTCTCCCTGTCTGTCTCTCTCTGTCTGTCTCTCTCTCTCACACACACATGCACTCTACCTAAATAATCCTATCTTGAATCTCTTATTCACTACCTCCCATAGATAGCCATGGCTATCCAGTTGCATGATTGTTTGGATATTATTGTGATATTTAACATGTATTAGAGTTGTCCAACATAATGAAATGATACACAGTACTTCAAAAGTGTTTTTCAAAATTAATATCTTATACATACTTTAGGGCCATGTGACCAAATTATTTATTTTAGTCTGTCTAATCTCAAAATATGGCTGCACTGCAAATTAAGCATATATACTTATATCTACATTTTCTTCAATTTTTTTGCTACTGGGTATTAAGTAAAACATAACATGAACACACCACACAAGCACACAAACACACACATTGCCAATTTACTGAAGAAAAAATCTCATCATTTATTTATATACATACTCCAATAATAAAGAATTGTCATAAACATGTTATTCGATTTATTATTTATTTATATTTCTTTTCCTGAGAATCTCTTCTTTATGTCCATATGTATCATAGAATCATTAACTGACATTAGAAAATCTAGCACATGAAAGTAGCTACATTTATCAAGGATACATAGATAAAACAGCTTTGGAAAGGGCTCTTGTTTTTTAAATATTTTATTTATTTATTTTTAGAGAGAGGGGAAGGGAAGGAGAAAGAGTGCGAGAGAAACATCAGTTTGTGGTTGCCTCTCATGTGTTCCCTCCTAGGGAACTGGCCTGCAACCCAGGCATGTGCTCTGACTGGGAATTGAACCAGCCACCCCTTGCTTCACAGGCCTGTGCTCAATCCACTGAGCTATACCAGCCAGAGCTGGAAAGGGTTCTCACATTAGCAGATTGACTGATTATCAGCCAGCTAACTCTACCACATTTGCCTGTAGAAGAATTTATAGAAATAGTAAAATTCAGGTGACTATCTGACTTCCTTCTATTTTCCCTCATCCTCATTAAGTTGGTTCAGTTTAGACCCTTATTTCTGCTAATGAAACTAAACAGAAAAGGCAGATTAAGTTAAATGGCCATGTACTTGGATCAACTCTCTGTAATAGACTATCTTACCTTCTCTTTTGTTTTGTTTGGGTTTTGTATTTGGTCCTGTAGAAAACCTGGACTGTTTTGGTGTGATATTGAGGAGAAGATATCCCCAAAACTTTGACAAGACCAAAAATAATGACCAAAGGGCAGAGAACTCTATGAAATAAAGTCTTTTCCTCCTCTTTGGTTTTCCTAATTTTCTGGTTAAAAATGAGGAGACAGCTATTACCATGAGCCACACAAGGTTGCCTCAAAAGTAAAAACAAAACAACCTATCGTGTAAAAATGGTGTTTGTTAACATTGCGTGGTCAACTGAATAAATGCATCACTTTGACTATCTATACCCATTTGAAAAGATAAACAAAGAAGCATACAGAATAAAGCTATACCCACAGTTCACTTTACAAAGGGACTCAATGGCAAGTGAGGTATGACAATAGCATAGGAGAGTGTGTCAAATGTGCATGTCTAACCAGCCCCCTACGCTTTCTGTGGAAACCCAGCCAGAGTATCCCAATGAAACACCTTCCCAATGTTGACATTCACCCTTATTCTTATTTTCATTTTTTCCGATTCACATTAATTATACACCCTCCCCCATGTGTATGCTACCCTGCGAGTCCTTTATGTCAGCAGTTGGGTTAGATGCCTATTATCTGCTGCCATAATCTCCAGGTATTAGACTGAAATGCCCTTCCATTATTCACGGTTGTATTCCTCCCAGTCACAAGACTGTGGCGAAGTTTTGTTCATGGGCCTCTGTAGCCTGTTCACATGACTGCAAAGTATGAAACCTCTACATCAGCAGCCTACTCTGCCTGCTGATAGTATCAGCCAGTTTAAGAATCTACAATGTCCTAGCTTGAGTGAAATGAAGATATCTTGAAGGTTTTTAGAGTTTAAATATGTATTCTATTTAATTACAGTTACTGATTTATTGATCATGTAAATGTCATTATTTACTCATGTGATTCATCAAATGACAAAACTGTATGCTCTTTGCAATGATTTTCTCTCAATTTTATTAAGATTTGATAAACAACCTGATATAAAGTAATTTACTGCTTATATAGTTCTGTCTCTTCTTTGGAAATATTCTCTATTTAAAAAACATAGATTTACTATAGCCAATATGATAGTAAATTTTTAAATAAAGGTAACCCAGTGTCTCGGACAGCACTGTCACTGATGAAAAATGGCTTGTGCTGTCATAAATAAGGAAAAGTCAGTTCTATTGGGAAAGTGACTGCTTTGGTTTTCTGCCATGGTTTTTGACTGATGTTGGCGTAAACTGGACCTTTTCTAACTTTACTTTTTAAGGACATGAACAAAGACACTTAGTTTATTTTTTAGCAACTATCATAAATTCAGTTTATTTAACATTTTTAACTTATATTTTAATCTCATATGTTTTCTTCTCTGCTGAGACTATACTATAGATATGCTATATCTATAACAAGTGTTTGGTAAAGCTCTCAGTCATTTTTAGTGATTCTGAATTTATCTTCCACCTTTGGCCTGAAATCATCTCACTCTTTCTGGAGTCATTTCACTGTTATATCTGGGATTTGTGACTTTTTCTCCTAGATAATTTCTTTTCTATTTATTCCTTCTAACTGACAGTTTGCCCAGAAAATATGACTGACTCTTAGTTTCAGGGTCACTCATAAATGATACATTTTAAATAAATCTCCACTCACAGTGTCATTCTTCATATTCTGGGAAAATGCCTTGATTTACCCCATTAACAGGTTTAATGGTAGGTGTCACATCCCAGCTTGGGTGAATTCATCTGGGCCCTTTTTCTCTAGGTTAAGGCATTAATCGCAGAGGCATATGAAATACAGTTAAAAATGGTAAGGGTGAAGGGACTATTTCTGATCTTGGCTGGTGTGGTTCATTTGGTTGGAGCATCACCCCATAGACCAAAACATTGTATATTCAGTTCCCAGTCATGGTATGCCTATGATGTGGGTTTGTTCCCTGGTCAGGGGGTAACCAAGAGGCAACCAATCTATGTTTCTCTCTCACATCGATATTTCTTTCTCTCTCTTTCTCTACTTTTCTTTCCCTCTTTCTAAAATCAATAAGAATGCCTTTGTGTAAGGAAGAAAAAAGAATATTCTTGAAGAGATGCTGGAAGTTAAGAAACAATGAAATGTATATGGGGCAAGATATTAAGTCAGGATTTATCCAGCCAGGTTCAGTAATTGGCCTAACAGCATAATGTAATTAGTAAGAACACGACCTCCTCCAGAGTCAACTTGCCTGGAATCAAATAATAACTGGGACCAACCACACACCTTCAAATAAATTACTTAAATTTTGAATATCTAGTGATACTTTAATTATAATACAAATGGTAATAACAACCCATGTTATTTTTGTGAAGATCATATGATTTAATATACAATAAATACACTTAGAACAATGCCTAGCTTGTAATGAGTGCTATACAAGTTTAAATTATACCCAAAAGTACACGGGTCACTTTGTATTTCTAAATTTGACTGCATAGCACCCTGTAAGTCTTGAGATATTTACTTCTTAGAACACTGTTTCTCGAGACAGACTATCTACAATAGAACCTCTTGTGGGAAATGTTGAAAAATCTAGATCTCTGCCCTCGCTAGATGGCTGTTTTAGCAAATACTCAGGTGATTTCGATGCACACAAATACTTTGAGAAGCGAAAAATATGACAGGGTGAAAGTGGTCTCTGACAGCAGCAAGTTACATAATGCTTATAGTATCTATGTGAAAATATTAGTAATAAAACATATTGCAGTTAACAGAAATGACAAGGCTTATATCTGTAGTAATTTACACAGGGTTCTTTCTCTCTACTACTGACATATTTTATTTTTATTCTGTTTTTAGTTGTCCTTTGCCCTCCTCTGCCCAGCTCAACCCCACGCACACTGTCAATCCCCCTACCATTGTCTGTGACCATGGGTCATTCAAACATGTTCTTTGACTAGTCCCTTCTCTTTCTTTCCACCATTATTCCCTTCTCCCCTCCCTTCCAGCTGCTGTCAGTCTGTTCCATGTTTCTGTGCCTCTGATTCTATTTTGTTCATTAGTTTATTTTGTTCATAAGATTCCTCTTTTAAGTGAGATCATATACTTGTCTTTCACTGACTGGCTTATTTTGCTTAGCATAATCCTCTCCAGTTCCATCCATGCTGTAACAGAAAGTAGGAGTTCATTCCTTCTTTCGGCTGCATAGTATTTCATCATGTAAATATATCACAGGTTTTTTTTTTTTTTTGATCCATTCATCTACTGAGGGGCACTAGGGCTGTTTCTAGCACAGTAGTGCTGCTGTGATCTTATTACACATAGGGATGTATAAAATCTTTTGTGTTGGCGGTTTGGAATTCTTAGTGTATATCTCCCACAGTGGAATCACTGGGTCACAAGGCAATCCCATTTTTAATTTTCTTCAGGAAATTCCACACTGTTTTGTACAGCAGCTGCACCAAACTGTATTCCCACCAACGGTGCACAGGGGGTTTCCTTTTCTCCATGTCCTCGCCTCCTTGCCACTGCCTGTTTGTTGATTTGTTTATAACTGACAGGTGTGAGGTGATATTTCACTGTGGTTTCAATTTGCATCCCTCTGATGGTTAGAGATGTCGAGAATCTTTTCATATGTCTATGAATCACCTGTGTGTCCTCCTGGAAGAAGTATCTATTCAGGTTTTTGCCCATTTTTCCATTGGATTGTCTGGTTTCCTGGTGTTGAGTCCTATGAATTCTTTATACATATTTTAGATTAAACCCTTGTCCCATGTATCATTGGTAAATATGCTCTCCCTTATGGTTGGTTACCTTTCCATTTTGATGATGGTTTCTTTAGCCATGAAGAAGCTTTTTAATTTGCTGCAGTCTCATTTGTTTATTTTTTCCTTTACTCCCCTTGTCCTGGGAGACATATCAGGAAAAATATTGCTACATGGGATATCTGAAGTTTTCCTGCCTATATTTTCCTCCAAGACTTTTGTGGCATCATGACGTATATTTAAGTCTCTTATTCATTTTGAGTTTATTCTGGTATATGATATAAATTGTTGGTCCAGTTTCATCATTTTCATGTACCAGTCTCGTTCTCCCAACACCATTTATTGAAGAGACTATTTTTACTCCATTGTATGCTCATGTTCCCTTTGTCAAATATTAATTGGCCATAGAAATGTGGGTTTATTTTTAGGCTCTCTATTCTGTTTAATTGATCTATATTTCTGTTCTTATACCAGTACCAGGCTGTTTTGTTTACAGTGGTCTTATAATATGGTTTTATCAAGTATTGTGATTTCTCCAACTTTATTCTTCTTTCTCAAGTTTGCTGAGGCTATTTGGGGTCTTTTTTTGTTCCACAAAAATTTTTGGAGTATTTGTTCTACATCAGTGATATATTCCATTGGTATTTTAATAAGGATTGCATTGAATCAATCTATAGATTGCCTTGGGTAGTCTGGACAATTTAATAATATTAATTTTTCCAATCCATGAATGCAGAATATATTTTCATTTATTTCTGTCTTCCTCAATTTCTTTCTTCAATGTTCTGTAGATTTTGAGTACAGTTCTTTTACTTCCTTGGTGAAATTTATTCCTAGATATGTTATTTTGTTGTTGTTGTTGCTATATTAAATGAGATTTTTTTCTTAGATTCTCTTTCTGATAGTTCATTTTTGATGTACAAAAATGCTATCAGTTTCTGAATCTTTGCCATATTCACTTATTGGGTCAAGTAGTTTTTAGTGGAGACTGTAGAGTTTTCTATGTACACTATCATGTCATCTGCAAATAATGACAGTTTTACTTCCTCCTTCCCAATTTGGATTCCTCATAATTTTTTTTGTCTAATATCTGTGGCTAGAACTTCCAGTGCTATGTTGAATAAGAGGGGTAAAAACAGATACCCTCATCTTGTTCCTGATATTAACGGAAAACCTTTTGCCTTTGCCCTTGAGTATGATGTCGGCAGTAGGTTTCTCATATATGGCCTTTATTATGTGGAGGCACGCCCCATCTGTTCCCACTTTGCACAGTGTTTTTATCCTAAATGGGTGCTAAATTCTATCAAATGTTTTTTCAGTATCTATTGATATGATCGTGCATTTTCATTAATTTTGTTTATGTGGTGCATCATATTTATTGATTTGCAAATATTGTACCACCCTTGAAACCCTGGGATAAGTTGCACTTGATCACAGTGTATGATTTTTTAAAATATATTGCTAGATCTGGGTAATCAACGTTTTGATCGGGATTTTAACATCTGAAAACGGATCAGTCAGCCTTTGAATCTTAAAAATGCATGACTTATGGACATGCAAAAAAGAGCTAGAACTGATTTCTCACTGATAAGCTACAGAACTCTGTTCAAAATCAGAGTCAGGGAATATAAAACTTTTTGAAGAAGAAACTCATTTTAGTTCCTTGAATATAGAAGAAAAGAGTTAAGGCATGACATGGGGAAAGAGATGCAACTACTCTTTGGGAATGAAAGAAAGGAAAAATTTCACTGTAATAGTGAGTTTTGTGGTTTAATTATTACTTTGGCTTTAAAAAACTTTGTGACTTTTGGACAGTCTTTTCCTTTTTTATCACTTAAAAACTTAAGAACTTGTAGTATGTGATCTCAATGGAGGAGTAACAGAGAGAGATCCCTTCATTTGATGAAAAATTTATATCATAATTTATATAAATTATAAAGAAAAAGCACAGCTATGGAAAAATAAAAAAAAATCAGTGAACATCAGGGGTCAATATAAAGTGTTTATGTTATGTATGTATTTATATATGATTCAAAGAGAGAAAAAATTATGTATGTGACTACACTTAAGGTAGTTCTTGAGCTTTTGTTGCCATTTTAATTACACTATTCAGAATAAAATTATATTGCTTAAAAATAAACTACCTATAATTTCATTAGAATGTAAATTTATTAGGTAGGGGCCATGGCTCATAATTTTTTATTACCTTATAATTGTTTCACTCTTATATGTACTAATTCATTTCCTTGCCTCTGCTACCAAAATCATTCACCTTTACCTCACTTATTAATTTAAACCCTACTTCCTGATGTAATTTTAAATGCTTCTGCCCACTTTTTCAAACTAACTTCATATGGCATCCCTAGAATATGGAAAAAAGCATAGCAGAGTTGTACATCCCTGGAAACAGATTTTTTTGTAAAACAGATATTATGGCTTTTGTGTGTATGTGTAGCCAGGCTTATCTTTGCCTTTGCTCAAATGGCTAGAACACGTTGTACTTATATAATTTTTGTTCTAAGGGTAAATGTACATTATCTTTAATACATACTATAAGCATAAGTTTTATATGTGATTTCTCTGCCATCAGAACTTTTATGTGCTTTAATAGACTTTCATTTCTCTGGTTTGTGATATTCTACCCACAGTTGCTCCTTTAACAAACATGATAGCCTTGTAAAATTTAGACTCAGGATCCTAACAATTTTATTGTGATTTTTCTGCCAAAAATGATTTATATTAGCTGATGAAGCAAGAATCACCATGAAACTTATTTAAATGAAAATTAGAGAGCTAAAAATTTTATTTGTTGATGTGTTAATTTGTTCACTTCTTTTTTAAAAATACAATTTTTAACAACATATTTGAAATGGATAAAAAACTTATGCTCTTTCCAGTTTAATTCTTTCCTTCAATTAAATTTCCTAATGTTAAGTTCTTCTATAATTGTTTTTGTGTGTCACATTACCTACATATCTTGGTTTGGTCCCTTAAGACTTCCTCACTTCACTTATTAGATCCCCTAGAATCACTGGCTGCATGACTCAGTCTGTGCGCCAGCATATGTTTTAAAAATGCACATGCTACAATTACCACAGACTTCCAGCCAAGATGGAGGCATAGGTGGACACACTGTGTTTTCTCACACAACCAAATTTAAGGACAGCAAAGATTTAGAAGCAAAAACACAACCAAAACAGACGGAAAATTGAACTGTATGGAAGTCCAACAGTGTACCATTCATATGGACCAGTAAGAGGGGAGGGAGTGGCAGCTGGTGGGGAGGGGTTGTGACAGAAAAAAGCAGTGGTTGACAGACATGGGCATGGGGAAGAAACGAGCAGACCCAGTGAGGTACACTAGATGGCTGGCTGACCATGGCCACACATTCACGTGCAGATAAACCAGGCAAAAAACCAGCAATGAGACAAACCACACAACCGGGGGCCCCAGCAACAGAAAATAAAGCCTAAAAGCACTGGTTGAAAACACTTGTGGGGGTTGAGGTGTCAGTAGAGACTCTTTCAGCCTCACAAGAGAGTTCACTGGAGAAACCCACACAGTCCTAGAATGAATATAAGCCAACCCACCCATAAACCAGCACCAGAAGGGCCCAATTTGCTTGTGGGAAGCTTCAGAAGGGACTGAAATCTGAGAAAGAGCAGATCAAGCGCCATTGTTCCCTTTCTGACCCCACCTCCCCATAAAGCCTCACAAATCAGCAACTGGGTTGCCCCGTCCTGGTGAACACCTAAGACTCTGCCCCCATACATAACAGGTGCAACCAGACCAAAAAAATTATTGCTCAAACAGAAGAACAAATCAAAGCCCCAGAGCCAATACTTTTAAGCAACCAAAAGATAGCCAACCTATCAGATGCACAGTTTGAGACACTGGTGATCAGGATGCTCAGAAATCTGATTGATTTTGGTCACAAATTAGATGAAAAATGAAGGCTACACTAAGTAAAATCAAGGAAAATGCACAGGGAACCAATAGTGATGGGAAGGAAAGTGGGACTCAAATCAATGGAGTGGACCAGAAGGAAGGAAGAAACAAGAATTCAAAAAAAGAGGACAGGCTTAGGAATCTCCAGAACATCTTTAAACATTACAACATCTGAATTATAGGGACACCAGAAGGGGGAGAGGAAAAGCAACAAGTGGAAAACTTATTTGAACAAATAATAAAGGAGAACTTCCCCAGTCTGGCATAGGAAATAGACTTTCAGGAAGTCCAGGATGCTCAGAGAGTCCCAAAGAAAGTGAACACACCAAGAAGAACACACCAAGGCACATAATTACATTAGCCAAAATTAAAATGAAGGAGAGAATCCTAGAAGGAGCAAGAGATAAGGGAACAGTCACCTACAAAGGAGTTCCCATCAGACTGTGAGCTGATTTCTCAAAAGAGACCTTATAGGCAAGAAGGAGCTGGAAAGAAGTATTCCAAGACCAAGAAATACATGAAAATAATTTCCATGGAATAATTAATTATTCCATTAATCCATGGAATAATTTCATTTTTTCCATGAAATCCAAAGACCTACATCCAAGACTGCTCTATCCAGCAAAGCTTTCATTTAGAATGGAAGGGCAGATAAAGTGCTTCTCAGATAAGGTCAAGTTAAAGGAGTCCATCATCACCAAGCCCTTATTATATGAAATGTTAAAGGGACTTATTTAAGAAAAATAAGATAAAAAATATGAGCAGTGAAAGGACAGCAAACTCACAGTCATTAACAACCACACCTAAAACAAAAGCAAACTAAGCAGACAGCTAGATCAGGAGTAGAGCCACAGAAATGGAGATCACGTGGAAGGTTAGCAACAGGGGAGTGGGAGGAGGGGGGTAACAGAGAATAAGTAGCATAGATGTTGGGGAGAAACTAGACAGGGGGAGGGCAAGAGTAGTGTGGGAAATGTGGAAGCTAAAGAACTTGTGACACATGGACGTGAACTGAAGTGGGGGAACATGGGGAGAGGGGATGTGCAGGGTGGAGGGAAATGAAAGTGGAGAATAGGACAACTAATGACATTATCAATAAAATATATTTTAAAAATAGAAAAAACAATTTTCACAATAAAAATATAAAAAAAATGAAAACATACATACTAAGTTTTCAACCACACTTTTGTTTGACCAAAGCCAAATCTCTTTGATTTGCATCTCTCAATTATGCCCATAACCATGACCATGTTCTTCTTCTCTAATTTAATAAAGTAGAAAAAAATAAATTAAGCAATAAATGCAAGGTTAATTTTTTTATAGACCTGATTTCTGTGTACAAAAATTAAATTTCAGA
Organism: Sturnira hondurensis; assembly: GCF_014824575.4. Lineage (NCBI taxonomy): Eukaryota > Metazoa > Chordata > Mammalia > Chiroptera > Phyllostomidae > Sturnira > Sturnira hondurensis. The sequence continues at coordinate 5,353,241 of NW_028074670.1, forward strand.
ATAGAGTATATTCTGAAGTATGTTGTGAATCCTTAGTTATGTCTCTGATACCTAAATAATAGAGTTTTTATTATTGCTCACTTGGATATTAACATCTATCAGGTAACATACTTGAGAGGCTAATTGCTATGTGGAAAAGAAAAATACATTTCTGTACTGTTGACATCAGAGATTTTACATTCTTATTCTGGGGCCTTTGAGGCCATTTGCCTGATCTGGTGAATGGATGTCCTCACATGTTGCATTTTCAGAAGATAAATTTCAGAGTAGATTATCATACCTGAGAAATATTAAAGAATACTCTTGAAATCAACATTGGTGAAGAGAAAGAAAAGAAGCAGAAATGAACAAAAAATTTGAGCTCTATTATAGTCTTGATGGAAGATGGCTTTGCGGGCTTTCCAGATGTTCAATGAGGACTGCACAGGAAGGCTGACTTCCCTTGCAAAGGAAAGTTTACTGCAGTTGAGGCAATTCAAAAGAGGCCTGATAGCTTAAGACTGATAACACATCCCCAATTTTGCAGGAAAATATGTTCTTCCATCATGAAGGAGAATCTGGGGATATCACAGCATACTTTTTTTTTTTTTGCAAAACAAGAAAATAATCTGGGGAAGACAGTGTTGTTTCTCTATCCCATTGTTTAAGCCTAGAAGTCCTGTGTTAAATACTGCCCTCTTACTGCTTTGAATTGGAAATATAACTTCCCAAACAACAACACATTAATCACTCATATTGTAAACTTACTATATCCATTTGTCACTCTGTAAGAACTGTGCTCCTAATGGGCATTTCAAAGGAACAAGTAGAAAATTTTTAAAAAGCTAGAGGGAGGAATCCTCAAGTTTCTAAGGGGAGGAGAATCTTTTCAAAGAGTGCTTTGCATAATTTTCTGCAATTAAATCAAGGAATGAATCTTGGGTAAGTCATTTAGAATTGATCATAGGACATGTGTATTATAAGAGACTCTTAGATAGTCTTCCATAAGCACCAACATTTGATGCTTGTCTAAATAAAATGTACATCATTTTTGTCTTTTCTATACTTTAAAATACCAGTAGAAAAGGCAGTGCAGTTCATATTTAGAAAGCTGAACTATTCATTTATCCAACAATTTAGTTATTAAACAAATATTTGCTGCCTATCTCTTTTATGGCCATATCTTACCCCAAAGCTTGAGAAACAAAGCTGAAGCTCACCAGTACAAGGAGCTTACTGTTTTGGAATGGAGAAAATCAAGTGAAATATAATTAAAAGTACAGTGATTATGGTAGAGATATGTATAAGTTTTTGTGGTGACTAGAAGAAAGGCATGTCAGGAAGCAGAAAGGTTGGCACTACAAATGAATCTTTAAAAATGTGTAGTTGCTAACTCACAGGAAAGATGGGAGTGTTTGATGCAAAAGAAGTAGGATGTGTAAATTACTTTCTCTTCCATGCAAGTTATAGATGTTATTCAAAAGTTTATTTTGATATTAAGCATATTAAGGCAATAACTGTCTCTCAGTCTTTGTTCCCATGGGACAAAATGAAACCTGATGGGCACATTGGAGTACAAATCTTCTTGCATATGGTTGGGACAATTCTTAATAAATGGCTTTCGCTTTGGAATTATCGATACTGTTATGAAGAATCCTTCTCTGCTGTTCATTTAGCACTCCCACCACAACATGTAAATGACACCCACTAAATTGATTACCTCAATTTAGAAGTGAGATTTGAATAAGTGACGACAATGGTTTCTTAGAGATGAAATGCCTTCTTTAAATCCACATAAGAGAGTTCTAACATAACCTCTTTTCATGAAAAAGGCTGTGTCTTTGGCTACTCTGAATCTTTCCAGGCAACTGGCATAACTTAAGTACCGTAAAATCATGTATTGTGCAACACCCTCAGATGCATTTGAATATGGGTTATTTGATTGCCCAGAAAGCTGCCTCACAATTTAAAATTTAGAGTTACTCAGTGAACATACACAGAAACTGATTAAGTTTCTACTCAATGACCTTGTTCTGTGCTTTTGTCTTCTAGTAGCTGTAATAACATTTTTATGTTATTGAATTTTGTTGCAATTGTGATCAAAACAACTAGTTTCTCTAGTTTCCTACGAGCCATGAGCAGAGAAAATTTTATATACAAATACTCTATTCTAGCCACTAATGCCCTATAAAGGACAGAATGGATGAGAGAAGAAAAGAAAAAGGAAGGAGGGAAGAAAGAAAGGAAGGAAAAAAGGAAGTAGAAAGAATGCAAGGACAGATGAACACAGAGATAAGTGAGTTTAGCAAAAGTTGAAGGATTCATTTCCGGATATTTCAATAAGCTCATATTCATATACTTTATAAGTGGCCACCAGTAATGTTAAATTTAAAATGTTTAAATATGGTTCAACAGAATATCTTTATCAGAATATCTTTATCAGTACTCCCCCCTTAATATGTCCCAGCTTTTCTTTTCTTTTGTTAATCTTTATTTATTTATTTATCTTTAGAGGGTAAGGAGAGAGGGAGAGAAACATCAATGTATGGCTGCCCTTCATGCATCCCCTGCTGGAGGCTCCCCTGCAGGGAACCAGCCTGCAACCCAGGCATGTGCCCTGACTGGGAATCGAACCGCGATCCTCTGATTCGCAGGCCTGTGCTCAATCCACTGAGCTACACCAGCCAGGGCCCAGCTTTTCTATTTTAACATCCCACTGATATTTTTGAGAGCTACATTTGCATGGATTTGTTAAATCTACCTATCTAAAATCATAATTATAGCCAAATGGTTCTTTATATTTGGGCAAGGTACAATTAGACATTTCTTTTTATTAAAAGAAAACCCTCTGTTTAAACTGACAAGTTTTAAAGAAAGATTGAAACACTCATATATATTTTGCTCTATTTTCAATAAAGAGCTATAATTAGATATCAGAGGCCTAATACATGTATGTCATTTTTATCTCCAAAAGGCTAAGATATGTTCAATTAGACAACAGTGTAGCCTCTAATATTATCTTGAACTGATTCAATTAATCCCCCTCTGATTCATTGTTAAACATGTGAGATAATGGAAATATACTGAGACAAAGCTTCAATTTGAATTACAATGATAATGGAGATGTAGAGCTTCATGTTTGGACAATAATTTTCACCTGTTAGCAAAGTACCTTCCAAATAGTTATTAATTCTTCCTCAAGGAAATGTCACTACAGAAATATTAATTCCAAATTTCTCTGCTGTAACATAACTGTCTGTTTATATGCTCATGTTAAAATATAATTGCAATTTACAAGTCAATCTCACGTATCTTTATCATATCCTGAGGCGGACACTGGCCCACAGTGTCTGTGTCATTATGGATGAAATGAGACATTCACACAGACTACCAAGTCCTGTGGAGGAAAAGGGTGGGCATGGCTTTTCTCTCAAGGCGAGCAAAAGTCGCAACCCTTGCTATGACTGGCCTTTATTAGGATTCTCAGCACATTACGTGATGGTCCTCATTTACTATGCATAGGTTGCTTTAGGTGGTTACCTTTTACAGAAAGCAAAGGAGTGGATGCAAAGGAGAGGATGCCGGTAATCACACCACAGAGAAGGGATATTTGCAAATGAAAAGGCAAAAGTGGTTGAACCAGTTACACTTGATCTTGGAAGGTTTAGAATAAATTTTAGGAAAATATTTTGCAGTAGATGTTTGCCAGAAATCCAGGTTGAGGGAGTTTTTAGCAAAAACCAAGACTCAAAGTGGCCTAGGCAATAGCAGGCCTGATTCCCCAAGGGAGAACCTATCCGTGGGTGTGGTTCCTGTGCATCTCAGAGCGGGAGCTGGGCCCACACCGCACACAATGGTCTCCTACAATATCCATCTAAGCATTGTTCAAGCTTAAATCACATGACTTAATCTTAAATCTCAGTGTCCAAGAGGTCTGCCAGTGGAGTGGGAGGTTCCGGGATTTGTCTTTGTTTTCATATTTTTAGATTACCTGTGCTAAAATTTGTTCAGACTTTGTAGTATTAAGTCAAGAATGTACATTATTTAATGTGACAAAATAATAGAGTTTCTTAGCCACTTCGCTGTTTCAAATCAAGAAATAGCTATTAATGTCTCCATACAGATTATTCATTTGTTATAATGAAACTATAGTACCTGTACAGTAGAGAAGCATATGATATTTTACTCAGTTGATTAAAATAAGCATCTCTAATGTGCTCCTAGCAGAGGATATCCTGTGAAAGATATAACATCATTCATGCACTATTCTGGCTGCACTTTCATAAGGAAAGATGGGAAAAAACTAACACGAGAACTACACTCATAGAAATAATAAAGCCTTCAAATATATCGGTGTCATAATGGACAGAGAATATTTCTGTTAATAATCCACACTGAAAAATACTAAAGAGACATGACAAATAAATTAAATAGTTAACCATTGTCTGGATTCTGTGCTGGGGAATAAAAAACACTAAAAAGGAAACTATAGGGTTAGTTTTAAAAATATAATGACAATAAGCTACAGAAAAATACTATATTAATCTTAAACTATGTAATAACTGCCTGTGCTTTTGTAAAAGAATATCCTTATTTATAAGAATTACACATGAAGATGCTGGTTGATAAAGGAACATGATATATATAACTTCCCAATGGTTAAGAAAAAATACATACCATGTAGGGGATGAGAAAGAAAGGGAGAAAGTGAAATAATAAAGGAAATGGAACAATATATTAACAATAAACTAGGTAAAGAATTATCAGCATTCTTTGAATTATTCTTGCATTTTCTTTAAGTTTGAAAGTATTTTTAATTGAATTTTTTAAAATAAAAAGAAATACCTTAAAATGATTGGCTATTTTTTAAATGTATGTGTACTACTTTGCTGAACATTTTTAAATAATAATTTTTTTAAAGCTACTGAGTTAGGAACAGAACTCAGAATGAGTTCTGAACCAAGGTGTTCTGAACCAAGAAGCAATGAGTCCTGAATGAGTTCTGAACCAATGAGTTCTGAACAAAGGTGTTCGCATACTAAACAGTGTCAGTTAATGGGCATCTAATATACGTCAAATTTAGATTATAGTTATCCATTTTTCTTACCCGCCCAAAATTTTAGTTGAATTATTATTACTAATCTCCTGTTAGAGATGAAAAAGATCAAACATTGAAAATTTAGCTAACTTAATCTATACAATTATGTAAAGATGCAGGTCATGAAGGCTGATGTACTGATTCTATTTATTGTATTTTCATTATATTAATCTGTTATTGATCTGACCCAAAGTTTCCATTGACAAATAAGAAAAGTGAGTACTTAAGATGTTCAGTGACTTGAGTAGCATTATATGGATCACTGGTGGACTAAATTACTTTGATCAAATTACTTTGATCAATTAATTGGCTATGGATGAAAAGGCAAGGAAGGGGTCAGTTCAATCACCCCAAGATATTCAATCTACCTGAATGATCAAGGCAAACTCATGATTTTTTAATGAGAAATTGACTGAAACAATTTTGAGACTAGATTGTTATTAAACACGCTTCTTTTGGACAATTAGTAATTAATGATTTATTTATACTTTTTGGAGTTGATTTCCTTTATTAAAATACAGCATACATACAATACTGAGCACAAATAATAAATGTAAATCTCAATAACTTTTATAAAGTAAACAACCCATGTTACTACATCCCAGATCAAAGAATATATTAAAAAAATAAAACACTTCCAACCCCCTAAAAGGCCCAGGTTTTTCTCTCTCACCAAGGAAATAGCTACTCTGGCCTCAGTCACTGAAATTACTTCTGCCTGCTTTGGAATATGCTGTAAATTATGTCAGGAAACATGAATTTTTCTGTGTCTGTCTTCTTTGCTCAATATTTATAAAATATGATCACTCTGTTGCTTATGAAGTAATTATTAATTTCCATTAATCTGTAGTAGCCTTTTGTGGCCATAGCATCATTCACTTCTCCATTTTCTCTTGATGGGCACTTGCCCAGTTATGAGCAATGCTGCTCTGCACGTTCTTGTGAAAGACGTTTCACACGTGTTCTTAGGAAAACACATTGTAGTTATTTGGGTTAGTATGTAGCAGAATTGCTTTGTGATTTTACTCAGGATCTCCTGATGACCTCTGGAGTCAAGTGAGTTTTCAAATAATACTTGGCCATCTTATGGTCTTCTTTCATGAAGTACATATTCATGTTTTTACCCACATTTCTTGTTATGGAATAAAAGAGTAGGACTCATATTAGGTAAATGAGTCATTAATATATATTAAAATGTTATAAGTATTTTGTATTATGTGGCTTTTCATTCCTCTTTCTTAATGATGTTCTCTGATGAACACTGAATGAATTAACTCCAATTTGTCTATCATTTCCTATATGGCTATTGAATTGTGTCCTATTGTGTGACAATTCCAAAGATCATGAAATATTCTTCTTCTCTCTTCCTTTTAGAGTTATTACACTTTACCTTTAGTTCTATGAGCCATATGCAAATAGTTTTGGGAAATGGTTTAAGGTAGGGATATGATTTCTCAGAACTGACTCCATTTTTACCAGATTTACTGATTTCTCCTCTGAATCAATCTGCCCTATCACCATACTTTTTCCCCAACCTGGGCTGTAGTGAAGCCCAGGTCAAGGTTATCAAAACCCTCTGAAATATCAAGGGGTGTAAAATGTGAATGTTAGGAAAATGACACCTCTCTGAATATGCCTGAATTATAGAAGAAAAATGTTATAGCCTCTGAGCTGGGTAATATTTTCTCTAGGGAAAATTTAAACTTAAGAAAGAAAGTTAGTTCGAGCCAGGCAGCATAAATATGCATCGACTCAGATAGCAAGCCTGGGAGCTGAATAATGAGGTTAGAAGGGGGTTTGCAACAATAATGAGAATATAAATTCAAGAAATGCAGACTCTTTGAAGGGAGCACTTCAGGCCCTCCGCTACTTTTGTGTACAGTTTAATTTGACTTACTCATCTTTTATTCAAGCATGGGGGTTATTCTGATACAGTTTGTTAGGCTTGTGATCAAACAAGTTCTTCAGTTAAAATGGACACTTATTCTTCCCACCTTTTTATTTATTTTTTTAAATTTAATTCTTGTTCAAGTAGTTTTCTGTTTTATATTCCCAGCCCTGCCCCCCACCTTTATTGAAAATGTAATCTGTTCATTTACTTCCCAATTACATGATGTGCCTTCATCGAATAATTAATAGTTTCAGTTTCAAATTTTGTCCTTGTTAATATAACTACATTGTATTACTCTCTTTTTATTCAAATAATCCAAGTTCTTTATTCATGGGCACAAGATGTTTTGTTTTGCTTTGTTTCTTTTGTGGTTGTTCTCACACACCTTGTATCTGTAACTTGTCTAGATGGTACGGCATGAACCTTGGTAAACTAACTGCTGATACCACTTCAGCTCTCTTATGCTCAAAGAAAGATTTTTTCCCCTGACATTTTTTATTCAGTTGAGTTCTAGTAGTCTCTTCATTAAACATTTTATGTCCTTAGGAGCCATTCATTTCACTGCTTCCTGATAGCCAAATGAAACTCATAATCACATAATTCTTTGGGGGGTAATGTTACATATCTGAAAACATTTTCCCCTGCAAATTGTTCAAACCAATGAACTTGCTTTGGGAATACTAAAATACCAAGTTCTAGTGCAAAAGTGAAACCAGTGTCAAAGCTCATATTTAGAATGCTTTGTATCTCAGGCTAAACCTAAGCTGAGAAACTCCGCTCTTGGTCAGCATGATCGAGTTATTTATATATTTAATTTGTTTAGCAATTCTTATATAGCACATATATGCCATGTTCCAATCTAGGGATTTTACAAGTTAACTAATTTAATCTCCCTAACAAATTAATCGGGGAGGTTCTTTTATGATCCACACTTCAAAAACAAGAGGACTGAAGTGACATTGAAGTCAAATAATTGAATAAATTGTCAGTGGTTTCACACCTGGAAAATGGTAGCCCAATCCATTTAGTCTGCATCCATAGTTCATGCCCTTAAATGGCTATATTGATGTTAAAGAGGTCCATATTAGAAATTAGAGGGCTCACTGTCCAGAAATACTTGATCCTTTCTTAACACTGACCTTTGGTGCCAGTTCTCCTTTTTTGGTTCTATTTTTGTTTTAAAAGCTTTATTCCTATCTTGCTTCTCATGGGATTCTTCTCAAGTGAGGGAGGTGGGATTGACTGGGTAGGGGGATTGATGAGGGGTAAATGCGGACAACTGTAATTGGACCACAATAAAATCATTTAAAAAATAAAAGCTGTTTTAAAAATGAAGTCTTACATTATTTGCTATGTCCTTTTCTCCTTTCTACTCTATTCTAGAAGGAATGAAGTCATGTCTTAGTTTCCCCCGGGCTGTGTCTTTGGACCTGCCTCATAGTATCGGTATTTGTTGAGTTTCATTGTCAGGATGCTTAAATTTGACTTTCTGGACCACATTCACTCTAACTAGTTGCCCACAATGTTGTCATTCACCTGCCACCATGTTCTGTAGATATCATCTTCTCCTTCCCCTTTTGTGTGTAGGTAGATTAGCTGTGCTGTAGAGGGACAAGGTGGGATGAATAGGAGACTTTTTAAATTTAAATATTCAAGTGAGTACCTAGTGAGTGCCCTGACTAAATAAATCCTTTAATCTAAATTCTTATGACTTTGGCTTGCCCATTTATGAAATGTACATAAAAGGCTATGTGTATCCATTGAAATTACCCTATAATATTTAGCCTGTGGTTTTATCATATGCATGTGGTTTTATGGGTTTGTCAAATTCAGGTTTTTCCTTGCATCTGAAATAAAATCTTCAATGGCAATCATGTTAAGAGTGATGATACCATTTCTATTTTTGGCTATAACATTGTAATAAAAGTGCATTATTCCATGAGTAGCTTGTTAGGCATTTGTATAGGCTTCTTCACCTCAGAATGAGAATTTAGAAATTAATGTTAGAGTGGAATAGAAAAAACGTGGGATTTAACTAAAAGAATGTAATTTTTATGTTCCTATTAGGAAATTTTAAAAAATCTACTTCTGTAGTAGAAACGTTCAGTTTGATTCTATATATTTATATATATGATTATATTAAATTATAAATTTTTATATATTCATATAAATATATTTACAGATTCATATGTTTATATATTTAAAATTTATATATATTTATATAAATATATATGATTCCATTTTGTTTGTTAGTTTATTTTGTTCCTTAAATTCCACATGAGTGAAATTATATGATGCTTGTCTTCCTCTGACTGGCTTATTTCACTTAGCCTAATGCTCTCCAGGTCCATCCGTGCTGTCACAAAGGGAAAGATTTCCTCTTTTAACTGCTGAGTAGTATTCCATTGTATAAATGTACCACTGCATTTTTATTGACTCATCTACTGATGGAAACAAGCTGCTTTTAAAACTTGGATATTGTAAATAACACTGCAATAAACATAGAGGTGTATATATTCTTTCAAACTAGTGTTTTGGGTTTCTTTGGATATATTTCCAGAAGTGGAATTGCTGAATCATAAAACACTTACATTTCTCTTAAATTTTTTGATGTTGGTGGGAATGCACCACTCTGCATTCCCACCAACAGTGTGTGAGGGTTCCCTCTCCTCCACTCTCTCACCAGCATTTCTTGATTTATTGATGATAGCCATTCTGACAGCGTGAGTTGATAACTCATTGTGGTTTTAATTTGCATTTCCATCATGATTAGTGATGTTGAGTATCTTTTCATAGGACTATTGGACATCTGTACATCCTCTTTGGAGAAGTGTCTATTCAAGTCCTTTGCCCATTTTTTAGTTGGCTGGCTTTTTGAGGGGGTGGTGTTGAGTTTATAATTCTTTATACATTTTGGATGTTAACCCCTTAGCAGCTATATCATCGGCAAATATGTTCTCCCATTCAATGGTTTCTCTTTTCATTTTGTTGATGATTTCTTTCTCTGTGCAAAAACATTTTAGTTTGATGTAACTCCATTTGTTTATTTTATCTTTTATTTTGCTTGCCTGGGGAGATATATCAGAAAAACTATTACTATGAGAAATGTTTGAGATTTTACTGCCTATATTTTATGTTAGGATTTTTTATGTTTTTGAGTCTGACATTTAAGTCTAAATCATTTTGAGTTTATTATTGTGTATGGTGTAAGAGGATGGTCTAGTTTTATGTTTTTTTTAACAAAAAAGTTTTTTTATAAAACTAGTTTCTAGTTTTATGGTCTTGTATCTGTCCAATTTTTCCCACACCATTTATTAAAGAGATTATCTTTGCCCATTGTATGTTCTTGCCTCCTTTGTCAAATATTAATTGACCATAAAAATGTGTATTTATTTCTGGTCTCTCTATTGGTTCTATTGACCTATATGTCCATTTCATACCAATAGAAAGCTGTTTTGATTATGTGGATTTATGGTTTGATATCAGGTAGCATGATTCCTCAAACTTTTCCTTTCTCAAGACTGCTGTGGCTATTCAGAGTCCTTTATTGTTCCATCTAAATTTAGGTGTATTTGTTGTAGTTCTGTGAACTATGCCATTGGTATCTTAATAAGAATTGGTTTGAATTTATAGATTGCTTTGGGTAGCATGAACATTTTAATAATGTTAATTGTTTCTATACTTGAGCATGGTATATGCTTCCAAATTATTTTTTTCTTATTCAATGTCTTTCTTTAGTGTCTTATAATTGTCTTAATACAGGTTTTTAAAATGATTGGTTATATCATTTACTCCTAGGTGGTTTTTTAAATACAATTGTAAGTGAAATTGTTTTTTATAGTTTCTGTTTCTGGTGGTTCATTATTGCTGTATAAAAATGCAACAGATTTCTAGATATTTATTTTGTATACTGCTACTTTGCCAAATTTATCTATTAGTTCTACTAGTTTTTGGTAGAATCTTTAGGGTTCCCTATACACAGTATCATGCCATCTGCAAACACTGATAGTTTTACTTCTTCCTTTCCAATTTGAAAGCCTTTTATTTCTTCTCCTTGTCTTAGAGATGTAGCTAGAACTTGAAGCACTATGTTGAAAGAGTGGTGAAAGTAGTCATCTCCATCTTGTTGCTGATGTTAAGGGAAATGCTTGTAGTTTTTGCCTATTGACTATGATGTTGAGAGTAATGACTATGATGTTGATGTTTTGATGCATACCTTTATTAGGTTGAGGTATGTTCCTTTTATTCCCGCTTTGCTGAAAGTTTTTAGCATAAATGATTGCTGAATTTTATTAGATGTTTTTTCTGCATCTACTGATATGATCACATGATTTTTATTCTTCATTTTGTTAATGCCGGGTATTATGTTTTTAATTTGTGGATATAGCACCAACCTTGTGTCCCCCAAATAAATCCCACTTGATCATGGTGTATGATCTTTTTAATGTATTTCTGGATCTGGTTTGCTAATATTTCGTTGAGGATCTTAACATCTATGTTCAGCTGGGATGTCAACCTTTAATTTTCTTTCTTTGTAGTGTCTTTATCTGGTTTTAAATTTAGAATAATGTTGGCTTCAGCAAATAAGCCTGAGGGTCTTCTTTCTTTTGGAATTCTTGAAATAGTTTGAGAAGAATGGGGTGTGGTTCTTCTTTGAACATTTTGTAAAATTCACCTATGAATCCACTTGTCCCCAAACTTTTGTTTCTTAGTAGTTTTTTGATTACTGCTTCAATTTCATTAGTTGTAAACTGTCTATTAATAATTTTCAGGTATTTTCTGATTTTGTTTTAGAAGATTATGTTTCTAAGAATCATCCACTTAGTCTAGATTGTTCAATTTATTTTCATATAGTTGTTCTTAATATTTTCTTACACTAATTTGTATTTCTTTGATGTCAGTATTTACTTCTCTTTCATTTATTATTTGGGTCCTCTCTTTTTTTCTTGTTGAGTCTAGTTAAATGTTTGTCACTTTTTTTGTTTGTTTTTCAGGAAAACAGTTTTGGTTTCATTGATATTTTGTATTTTTTTCTTTACCCTATTTTTTAAAATTTCTGCCTTGATTTTTATTTCCTTTCTTCTACTTACTTTGGGCATTGTTTCTTGTTTTTATTCAAGTTCCTTTCGTTATAAGGTTAGATTGATTTTTTTGTCTGTTTCTTGAGTTTGGTCTATAATGTTGTGAATATCCATCTTAGGGTTGCTTTCACTTTGTCCCGTATATTTGGGATTTTTTTGTTCTCATTTTCATCTGTTTCAAGGTATCTTTTGAATCTTTCCCTTGATCTCATTCAAGGGAAAAATTAATTAAAAATGTTAACCCATTCATTGTTTAGTAACATATTATTTAGCTTCCATGTTTTTTGCGTGTGTGTGTGTTTTGTGAATGATTTCTAGTTTCATAACACTGTGGTCAGAAAAGGTGCTTGATATTATTTCAATATTCTTAAGTTTATTGATACTTATTTCATGTCCTAAAATGTGTTCTATCCTAGGAAATATTCCATGTGCACTTGAAAAGAATGTATATTCTGCTGCTTTGGAGAAAATGCTCTAAAATATTAATTAAATTCATCTAATATGGTGTTTGATTTAAGGCTTCTGTGTTTTTATTGATTTTCTCTCTGGAAGAAGTATCCATTGATGTCAATGGATGTTAAAATTTTCTACTATGACTATATTGGTGTTGATCTTTCCCTTTCTGTTCATCAAGATTTGCTTTACATACTTAGTTATTCCTAAACTGAGTGCATAAATGTTGCCAAGAGTTATATCCTCTTGTTGGATTATTCCCTTTTCATTAGGCAGTGTTCTTGTTGTCTCTTATGATAATCTTGGTTTTAAATCTATTTTGTCAGAAATAAGTGTTGTTACACCAGCTTTTTAAAAAAATTTCCATTTGCATGAAATAACTTTCTGGTTTCTTAGATCATACATAAGAGTACACATCAAATCTTCTCACTCATGCATATTATGCACATAGTACATTAACCAATCTTGTTATTGCTACACAGTGATGTTCACTCCCACTAGAGGCTTAGATTAAGCCTCTTTCTTCTTTCATCTGGACTTTTTTTTATGACAAACAGTGTCTTATTTCCATCTTTTCCCCTACAATTTGTTCTCACTATAGTGTTCACAGCTATATATTTTTAAAAGATAAATTAGATAACATGAGTTCTTTGTTTCAAAGCTTTCGCGGCCTTCTTATCACATTTAAAATATGATCAAAGTCCTTACACAGCCTCTGAGACTAATAGCCTTAATAGTCCCCTGAGATTAGCTAAACTTTAGATCACCTGAATCTTGACACTAGACCCATAGCCTAACTTTTCTTACAGTACTTACTTTAGAAAACTTGCCTTGGTAAACTACTTCTTTGCCCTTTGGAATTATAAATCTCCCAATGTGTTACCAGTTTTACAACACAGGCTTTTTCTAAATACCTGGAAAACATCCCTTTAAAATTTAAACATCAGGGAAGGTAGATTTCCTATCTCACAAACTCAGTAGGAAGGCAAGGTTAAAGTCAGGGTTAGGCCAGTTGTGTCGATAGGTAAGCAGAAATAGCCGAAAAACATTGTCCAATATACCCCAAACTTCCTCTAGTACTTTGCCTCTAGTTAACCTCCACGCTTGAAATTGGCGCCATTATATGCTTCAATGAGATTGAGTTTTATGTCTCTATGCCATCGCAATGGTCTTTTTTTTTAAGATTTATTTATTTACTTATTTAATATTTTTAATTTATCTTTAAAGAGATGGAAAAGGAGGGAGGAAGAGAGGGAGGGAAACATCAATGTGTGGTTGCCTCTCGTGCATTCCCTACTGGGTACCTGGTCTGCAAGGCAGGCATGTGCTGTGACTGGAAATTGAACCTACAATTCTTTGGTTCACAGGTGGGCACTCAGTCTACTGAGTCACACCACCTGGGGCTGCAATAGTTTTGAATAAAAAATTTCTTGCTCTTTAAAGCAATTGTCTTATGCAAATTCTCTTTTAGGAGATTCAACATGATCTGGCACCTCATAACTTTTTTTAAATTGTTATTCTCTTAGAGTTGGAGCTGTCCCTTGTTTCTCCCTTTGCCTACTTCTACCCATTCAAACCTTATGAACATATTTGTTTCTCTTGCCTGATTGCTGTGGCTAGAACTTCCAATGCTATGTTGAATAGAAGTGGTGAAAGCAAACACCATTGGCTTGTACCTGATCTTAGAGAAGAAGATTTTAGTTTTTGCCCATTGAGCATAATGTTGGCTGTAAGTTTCTCATATTTGGTTTTTATTATGTTCAAATATACTCCCTCTATCACCACTTTGCTGTATGTTTTTATCAAAAGTGGGTACTGGATTTTATCAAATGGACTTAACTGATATGTAAAGAACCTTTCATCCCAAGAAGCAATATATACATTATTTTCAAATGCACATGGGACATTTCAAAGATAGACCACAAAGAAGCACACGAAACAAACCTTAATATATTCAATAAAATTGAAAGCATATGAAGTATGAGCTCAGATCACAATGGATGCCAACCTCAAGGAAAAAAACTCAAGAGTATTCAAATACATGGAGACTGAATAACATGTTATTGAATAATGGGTGGGTTAAAAACGAGATCCAGGAAGAAATCAAAAAGCATCAGAAACAAATGAAAAAGAACACACAACAACCCCAAAAGTATGGAATACAGTAAAGTTAGTCCTGTGAGTAAAGTTCATAGCTATACAGGCCTACCTAAAGAAGATAGCAACATTTCAAATAAACAGCCCAACCATACATCTTTAAGAATTAAAGAAACAACAACAAACAAAGCCCATAGCAAATAAAAAGAAGGAAATATCAGTATCAGAACAGAATTAAATGGCATAGAAACTAAAATAGTAACTCAAAGGATCAATGATTCCAGGATTTGGTTCTTTGAAAAGATAAACCAAACTGACAAACCTTTATCCAGACTCATCAAGAAAAGAAGAGAGAGGACTCAAATAAATAAAATCAGAAATTAAAGAAAAGTTACAACTGATACCACAGAAATACAAAACATCGTAAGAAATAACTAAACGACTATATGACAAAAAAAACGGACAACCTGGTATAATGGACAAATTTCTAGAAATGTACAATCTTCTAAAATTGAATCAGCAAGAAGCATAAAGCCTCAATAGACTGGTAATGATGAGTGAAAGAGAAGTACTAATTTAAAAAATTCCCAGCACACAAAAGTCCTAGACCAGATGGTTTCACAGGTGAATTTGATCTAACAGTTAAAGAAGAGCTAACTCCTATCCTTCTCAAACTATTCCAAAAAATTTAAGAAGAGGGAAAACTCCCAACTGATTTTTTGATAGGCCAGTATCATCCAAACTCTAAAACCAGGTAAAAACACAACAAAGAAAAAAACTTTAGGCCATTATTTCTGATGAACATAGATGTTATAATCCTCAATAAAATATGGCAATCCAGATTCAGCAATACATTAAAGAGATCATACACCATGATCAGATAAGATGTATCCTTGCATCCAAAGATCCAAGGATGGTACAATAATTGTAAATCAATAAATGTAACTCACCACATAAATAAAGTGAACAACAAAAATCACGTGCTATACCAATAGATTTTGAAAAACATTTGGTTAAACCCAACACTCACCAACATTTTGACTTTAACTTCTATCATTATCACTTACTAATCATCTTTGCTCCATTTACTCTCATCTCTTTCTACCTCAGGTCTCACTTAGTACTTGTTCAAATTTTCTCCCTGGATTAATTTTACTCCAGATTGTACCTGAGTTTGCTCTCTTCATTCTGAATTATCTTCATTTTTGAATCTTTAAAGGCTTTCTGTGACTACATTATATAAGTATCTGCTCACCTTCTTATTCTATTTCCTATGCTCCTTCCTATTGTTCTTCAATAGCCCTATTGATGATCAGAATTATATTATAGTTAGTTATTAATGATCTGTGTCCAACACTGGTACATAACTTCACGTGGATCAATGATTTTTGTTTGTTTGTTTTCTTTTCTTTTTCTTTACTTTTAATTTAAGTATGTTTTATTGATTATGCTGTTACAGTTGTCCCATTTCCCCCCTTTAGTTCATGTCCATGTGTCATACATATTTTCCATACTGTTCTTACCCTCTCCCTGTCTATTTTCTACCTACCATCTCTGCTACTTATTCTCTGTAACTTTTCCTTCCTCTCTCCTCCTCCCACTCCCTTGTTCCGAACTCTCCATGTGATCTCTGTTTCTGTGGTTCTGTTCCTGTTCTTGTTTGCTTAGTTTGTTTTTGTGTTTGTTTTAGGTGTGGTTGTTAATAATTGTGAGTTTGCTGTCATTTTACTGAAGCAATGACTTTTATTTGTTCCATGCTGTGTACAAAGATTCTATTACTTATCAAGCATTCAATATTTTAAAATAAATGATTAAATGAATACATTAATATTCCATAAAGGAGAAAAGGCCTGAGATCACCTACGTTTAAGAGGCATAAAAAGTATGCTATGCCTTAAGAGAAGGTATTGCTTTGCCTTTGGCCATCTCAAACTGGACTTATTTTGTTTGTTTTTAATGATTGTGCTTGCTTTTTCTACATCCTTAGTACCATACAGCCTGGAGATGGGGTGGGTGTATTCTACTTCTGTTTATAGATTATTTTCATTTTATTTCTTTTTTGCCCCAAATTACTAATTCTGAACCTTGTATTAATATATTATATCATTCACTACCCACCAGTGTTGCCATCAAATAATAACCAGGTTATTCTCCTTAATTTATTCAAAATTATACTAACTGCCTTACCGATACTACTATCAACAGTTAAATTTTGGCAATTTCAGTTCATTTTCAGATAAATTATTCTTTCTATGGTCATTTTCTCAGATTCTTGAGCTCATCTCTGCCAAACATCATATCCTCCACACCACCTCAGACATAGCTTACACTTGTCATTACCAATATTAACGATCAATTCATCCTTATAACTTCACACATTATGTTCTGCAACTGGTATCTCTGTTTTCACCACCCACCACCTTAGGATTTTTATAGCAACAATTTATGACTCTATCTAAATGATTTTCATAGTCCCTCATATACTTGATGTCTTCCACTATTCCTTAACTAGCTCGTAATTCACGATTAATCATATCAATTATTCTACACCATAAATATTTTTCCCATTAATTAATCCAAATTTATTGCCAAAACCACATTCCTGACTAAATATAAGAAGTTTTATCCTCCATTCATGTACCAAAGCAGGCTTATGTGCATGGAACAAATATACATAAAAGTACATCAACTCGTCTCAGTTTAAATTCAGGACCATAAGCCACATTGGTGCTCTAATTCTAGCAGCATTCATAGTGTATGTACCCAATTCATTCACTCCTCACCTATGTATGTACATATTATTGACTTGAGATACATTTCATGTCCTATTAAATGAAGAAAGCAGTCTGCAAAACCAAGCGAAAAATATTCAATAGGGTGCCATTTTTCTTGATTAAGAAATAAAGCTATATCCCCTTTTGATTTCTGAGTTTCATTTTGTCTAAAATGTGTACAAAAACTGGTTAATAATATTTACATAAAAATATGTATATTTAAAAGAAGCACCCTAATAACTCAGACTTCTGATAAAAGATATAGAGAACTAAAGAAAATAATACAAAGATTATTGCTCTCAGACACTGAATGAATTAAAAGGAATAAAACATAATAATAAAAGGATACACAAATCCTTTACCTAGTAAAAAGATGCAGAAACTCTCCCTGGGAGTATTAATCAGTTGATATCTCTGTGATACACTCTACGAAATCTGTGTAGTTATTTATATCATGCATCTCGGCTCTACCCTCTGCAGTGAAATAGGTTCCTGCTTCCTAGGACTAAGGATTATTGATGGAGAGAATAAATCATTCAGTGCTGTTTTGATCTGCAAAATGATAAAGAGAATATATAAAAACATGATAAAATATATCTTCAGATAATAGGCATTTATTCTTTCTTCATGACTGTAAATTGGCCCCCAAAGATTTTTTTAGCTGTATTTCTAGGTCTTTAAATTCTGGATAAGCATCAAGATTTATGAATATGTTACTGTCCAATAGGGTAAAATAATTTTCCTCTGAAACAATTCTTCAAATTTTATCAAATATTATCACTGTCTTGATCATGTTCCTCCACCTCCCACCTCCTCTGTAGAGGACATTCTAACAGTCTTGTGGCTGGGTTTTATTTTCCTGTATGGAAAAACAATCCATTTATTTTACGTGCACACAATAAAATGTGAAAGTTAACAGTTATCAGTATTTTCAAGAAATAACAGAATACATTAAAGGGGAAGAGATTATTGCAATTTCAGTTACACAGGATCCATGCTCTGCCTTAAACGTGAATTTATGGTCTGAGCAGCCTGCTTCAGAATATAGGCAAGTGGGAGAAATTGTTGATTTTCGGCAATCCAAAAATAGAATGTTCTTTATCCAGGTCTTCTATTTGTTTGCTTTATTGTAGAATAAGTTAAGTCAAAGCTACTTCATCTTATTTGTAAACTGTCACCAAGTTGAACCATGTGAACTTGAAAGCACAATCCATCCTGTTTAACATGCCTTTCATTTAAAAGTAGATTTATAGCCATACTCCCCCTCTTTAAAGTGTATCTAAAGCAGCGTGGCCAACCATTCTCATGTCTGAGGGTATTCCAGGAACGTGGATATCTCAGTGCTCATACAGGAAAAGGCTCACACACAAAGGGGGAAAATGGTCTCCCTCTTTATTCTTAGAGTAGCATATCCAAATGCAGGGTGGACCTATTAGTGTTAAGTTCACTCAAAGACAGAACAAAAAAAGAGAATGGCACTGCAGGCAATTCTACCCTGGGCTAGTCTCTGACACAGCTCCTAACAAAAGGCATTATTTAATCGTCTTGTTATTGAGTCATTTTGTTCCTCACAAAGTCAATTGCAGAGGGTGGAAATGTTTTTTTCATATCCTTCACTGTTTGCACTGGACTTTTTTTGTAGAGTTTATATCAAAACTTTCTGAATGTGTTTATATTTTCAGTCTATATGTCTGCTGAGCACGTAATGTCAAAATAAAGTCAAGAAAGAGCCTAGGCTTTGGAGACAAACAGACCTGGGAATGAACACTGGAAGAGGTGTTTTTTCAAATTGTGTGTCTTTGGACAAGAGATTCCTTCTACTGAACTTTAGTTCTCTTACCATTTTTTTTTCTGAGAGCAGAAAAGCACATAAAATTCCCCAAATATGAAAATGTCTTGTAAATAGCAACTTTTATTACAAAGTTAGTTTCCATTGTATAAATTAAAAATTAAAAATGTCAGTGGCAAAAAATAATATATTTATAGCTTCAAGATATTTACTTAACAATTTATCATATCAAGCATAGTAAAGAAATCATAGTTTACCATTTTTATTTTTTTCACATTTTTCAATTTCTTTTTAAAATTTATTTAATTATTTTTCAAGTACAGTTTTCTACTACTCCCATCCCATCCCACTCCCAGTGCTCCCCCTCCCTCCCATTTCCACCCTTCTTAGTTGTTGTCCATGTATCCTTTATATTTGTTCCTCTAAATCCCTCCCCTATTTCCCCTGAAATTCCATAGTTTACCATTTTTAAAGTAAGGATTTAATAATGAAGATGTAGGCATCAAAGGTATTCAATTGTAGCAGAACAGTAGACATGCCATCTGCAGCCTTACGAAGTACTTATCCTTGAAAAGGTGTATGTAATTATGAGAGGGCACCCAGAACACACCTAGAATTATCTCCTGAAGCATGGACCCCGTGTAGTACAGGCTTCCTTGACTAAGTGAGTATTCTAGGAACCCATCTGTGTCATGTACCAGCTGGTATTGTTGTGAGAAGCTGCATTTGCTACAGTAAACATTTTAAGACATGTTCAATGTGTCTGCTCATTTCATCAGGGGTGATTTATAAATGTACCTGCCCACACCTCACCAAGTGCACATTTCAGCAGTTTCTGACCCAAAATGGCATGCAACCAATGCCCCACCTTCCTATTCACCTAATCTCACCTGAGCAACTTTTTTTGTTCCTCCAGTGAAAAAAGTCCTAAAAGGAAAATGTTTTGCTGGTGTGAAAGTGGTGAAACAAAACACAGCAGAAGCACTAAAAGGCCCCCACATCGATGAGCTCCAAAACTGCCTAGAGCAGTGGGGAAAACGTCTTGATAGGTGAATTTGGAGAGTACTTTGAAAGTGACTGAAGTTTAAACATGTAAGAAAAAATACACGATTTTTACAAACAAACTCCTTTTGGGGGAGAGTCACCCCTCATACACAGGTCAAACTTGTCCATGGTCATGAACTTAGAAATTTTGACTCTCCTGTATCAAAGTGATTTCAGATATTAAGTGGTGTCAGAAGAATTACATCCCAAACTTTCATGTGTATTCTTACCATCTTTTGCTTGTTTTAAAAGTCTTCTTCTCTTGAATTGCTCTAATCTGATCTACTGGTTAACTCTCTTTCCTGGGTTTCAGCCATTGTACTTCTATTAATTCACTTCCCCTCCTGGCCTAATACTAGTTTATCGATGTCATAATGGATTGGCCTAGTGAAAGCTGAATGCCCTTGACACACACACATTTTAGTGCCCTGGTAGATAGTACTGACAAAGTTTAGTCTTGTCTCTAAGTTATTTAGGGACAAAGTTATTCTGGTGATTGCTTCATTTTCTGCATTTTCTATGTCTTTTTAAATATAGCTTATTGTTATAGTCCCACATCACTGTCTTCTGGCAATCGACTCCCAAAAGAACACATATCACATTTAAACTACTTTAAAGAGAATATTTAAAATATTAAATCGCTGCATTGTTAATTATTTACTTCATTTACTTCTATATGTATTCATGGTGCTAAAGGCTGTAAGCTACTAAGGGTACTGTTAATTTGAAATACGATTTTTGTCATGATTTTTAATATCAAAAGTGCTAAAATTTTATAATAGCTTTAAACCCTATATGATAAATTATTTTATGGCCAATTTCAATCACAGAAAAAGAAACCCCTCATATTCACGTTGTGATCTACAGTTCTATTGTTGAATCATTCCCTTAGGTGGTCCTGAAGCAATGCACTCGTTTCCCAACGTGAAGATTTTCGTCACGAAAGTAATGTGCTGGCAGAAGATATGCAGCGGTCTGCAATTTAACCATTGCTTCAATTTCACTTTAGAAAATAATTCACTTTTGGCTGTTAGCTATTTTGTGTGACAGTCCCTGATTGCTCACTTAACATGAACTTTTAGTCAATTTAACCCTGGGCATTTACAATAATTCATAATTTTTAGATGTGCGAATCCCATGGCTACATTTAGCAAGTTAATCTGTGACCATGACTACATTAAAATCACACATTTGCTTATCACCAAACAATGGTTTTCAAACCTCTCACTTTCCCCCCTCTCATTACTTAATGAGCATTATTATTTTTTAATTTGGAATAAGTGTTTTACAAACAATATTTGTTCATTTCAACTTATGACCGTGATATTTGTTAAGATGTCTTATTTCGGGGGTTGCACATAAAGAAAAGAAACCAGTGTTCAATAATTGCTATTACTTAAATAGAGTCATGTCCATATAAACAAGAGTTTAGGAATAAATGGATTATAAAGGAGAATGAATCATGTATAGTACTAAACATTCATTTTAAAAAATCTTTGAAACTTCAAGTAAAATGACTAACAGTGAGACTGCTGCTGACACATCTTTCCCCATTTAGGATGTTTGTTAAGAACATAATAGATCTATAATTTTTTAAATTTTTATTTTAAAATGAAAGTTCATGGATCTTCTGACCCTGGAGACCATCCAAAATTAACTCAAATATTCTAAACAGAAGATAATCAATCACATAGTTGTTCTAATTTGCATCTCTCTGATGGCTCGTGATGTTGAGCATCTTTTAGTTGTCTGTGGGTCCTCTGTATGTCCTTTTTGGAGAAGTGTCTGTTCAGGTTTCTTGTCCATTTTTAATTAGATTGTTTGTCTTCTTGGTGTTGAGTCATCTGTGTTCTTCACATATTGTTTTGAGATTCAAACCTTTGTGTGACGTATCATTAGCAAATACGTTCTCCTATATGATTGGTTCCCCTTTCATTTGCTGATGATTTCTTTAACCATACAGAAACTTTTTAATTTGATAGAGTCTCATTTGTTTATTTTTTCTTTATTTCCCTTGTCCTAGGAGCTATATTGGCAAAAATATTGCTACTTGAAATGCCTAAAATTTTCCTGCCTATGTTTTCCTTTAGAACTTTTATGGTATCATGACATATATAAGTCTTTTATCCATTTTGAGTTTATTCTAGTGTTTGGTACAAGTTGGTGGTCTAGTTCAATTTTTTTTGCAAGTACCAGTCTAGTTCTCCCAAACCCATTTATTGAAGAGGTTATTTTCACTTTATTGTGTGCTAATGCTTCCTTTTGTCAAATATTAATTTAATATAGACACATGGCTTTATTTCTGGGTTCTCTATTCTGCTCCATTGATCAATGTGTCTGTTCTTATGCCAGTATGAGACTAGCCATCAGAGAGATGCAAATTAAAACCACAGTGAGATAGCACCTCACACTGGTCAAAACTGTCAGCATTGAAAATCTTCAAACAACAAGTTCAGGGAGAATGTGGAGAAAAGGGAACCCAAGGACACTACTGGGTTCCCGTTTTACTCTATTGGTGTGAGTGCTGACTGGTATAGCCACTGTGGAAAACAGTATGGAATTTCCTCAAAAAATAAAAGAAACTGCCTTTTGACCCAGTGATTCTACTGCTGGGAATATACCCTAAGAACCCCTAATCACCAATTCAAAAGAATTTATGTACACCTGTGTTCATAACAGCATTATTTGCAACAGTCGGGTGCTGGAAACAGCCTAAGTGCCCATCAGTAAATGACTGGATCAAAACACCTGTGCATTTACACAATGGAATACTACACAGGAGAAAGGAAGAAGGAGCTCCTACTTTTTAACAGCATGAATGGAATCGGAGAATATTAAGCTAAGTGAAATAAGCCAGTCATTGAAAGACAAATACCATATCATTTCACCTATAAGAGGAATCTAATGAACAAAATAAACTAATGAGAAAAATAGAACCAGAGGCATGGAAAAACGTGGAACAGACTCTGACAGTGACCAGATAGGAGGTGGGTAGGGGGTAATGGTGGAAAGAAGGGGAAGGGACTAGACAAAGAACATCTATGAATGACCCATTGCACGGACAACAGTGTAGGAATTGACTGTGGGAGTGGATGGTGGGGTAGGCAGAGGAGGGCAAAGGGGGAAAATTGAAACAACTGTAATAGAATAACAATTAAAAAATCCTGAAAAAAGAAGATCACAAAGTACATCAGAGAAGATTTTATTATCACTTCTATTACTCTATATAAATTTTGTGAAATTTTCTCTTCAGACTTTGTAGTTGCTTCCATGCTACTGTATATGAATGTCACTCTGGTAGCACTTTTTCAATACTAGAATTATGTTCTCCCACACTTTTTTATTGAAATAGAGGGATCATTTGTTGGCAAGACTTTTTCCTTTCCCCAAAAGAACAATATTATTTCAAGGAAGGAATAATTTGAGACTGCCAACTTTTAAATTTTATGTAACATAATCTACCATTCTAAAAATAAAAATGCAAATAATAAATTGCAATGAAGTATTGGTAGGGTACTGAACAAATAATAAATGAGTGTAACTTTGGATAGGTTCTAGGGTTGGAGATGAGGATGGGTGGAGCAGGGGGTGGTGGGGTAAGAATGGAGACAACTGTCCTTGAACAAAAATAAAAAAATAGCCCTGGCTGGTGTAGCTCAGTGGACTGAGCGCGGGCCTGCGAACCACACGATCGCGGTTGGATTCCCAGTCAGGGCACATGCCTGGGTTGCAGGCCAGTTCCCTGCAGGCCAACTCCCAGCAGGGGATGCACAAAAGGCAACCATACATTGATATTTCTCTCCTTCTCTCCTTCCCTTCCCCTCTAAAGATAAATAAATAATATTAAAAAATATTGAAAGAAATAAGGAGCTTGAAAAATTAATTAGAGAAATAACCAAAAAAGCACAATAGAAAACTAGAGGAGAAATATTACTGAATCATCAAAGTGGAGAAAAATGGCTACTAAGCTGTTCTACTTCTGTAGAAGTGAAAGAAATACAAACTAAATTAAAAGTGAGATACAAGTCCCATTACTTGATAATGGGACACAATAAGAAAAAGAACACAATAATAAAAATACATGATGGGTCTAGCATTTCTGGAGATCCTGAAGTATAAAACATAACATTTTCATTTACTACTAATAAAATGTGCATGTGAATATTTAAAATACCCATTAGATTACATTATGATCATACCTATATAAAAGTTTCCACTTTGGAGAATTAATTCTTTAGAAATAAGAATGTAGACTGCAGTATTATCTTACAGAGAAAACAAAATTGTAAGAACTCTGAATGTTAATCATCAATAGGGGAAATATTTTTAAATTCTGCTATCATTAGCCACGGATTGTTATATAATTATTTAAAATACTGAGTTAGAGCTTTACCAGTTTACTTGAAGGAATTTCTAGAGTCCTGTTTGAGCCAAAAAGCTAGTGTGTATTATATTATGACATACTATGACAATAAATAACATGAATGTCATGCAGGATGTTATTTTAACTAGAAATGTGGAATGTATGGGATGTGAGAGATCAAAGAATAAGTGAGTACAATAAGGGATGAGCATTAATAAACAAAAAGTAATAAATAAAATGGTGCTTGAAATCAAAACATTGTACATAATGTGACCTTACTTACGTAAAGTTATACATTTAAGCATAAACATAGGCATTAAATAATGACTGTAAAAATTACATCAATATCTCAGTGCTGAAATTTTCAATGAATTTTTATTGTATTTATTTTTTGCATTTCCTTGAACTTATATAATTATTAACTTTTATCATTTATATGATAAAAACAGCTATTTAAATTTTGTAAGAATATTGTGTCGAAAGCAACACTTCTTTTGAAATAACTGATTTGCTCATGTCTTGCATTCAGCAACTGGATGTATGAACATAAGTGCATAGATTTGGAAACTACCAAAATCTAAAAGGCACATGCAAGACTGTCTATTTTTTTCTGTTTTTTTTTTTGTTCTGTTTTGTTTCATGAGGGGGTAATGTGAGTTCCTCCAAAATAAAAAAAATTTTTCCTTCCATTTAACATATCTCTCCTTTAAGAGCCACTTAAATGGTGTTCTGAGCCATATGCATACCTATGTAGCTCTTTGTAATCATTGTAAGTTTATGAGTATTTTTCTTTGCATACTGATTAAGATGAAGAATTTAGTCAATCCCAAGTAAATGGTTTAGTTTACTCACATTTGAAAGGCAGCTCCATCCCTGGCTGGAAAGTAATTTCCCGAGAATAGTAAACAGGTCTAATCCAGCACCTCAAGAAAATGCATGAGGAGTAATCTGGGGACCCATCCACCTCACCAGAAGGATCTTTGGGGACCAAAGAAGTGACTAGCTGGAAATAGAGGAAGCTACAATATGAAGGCAGTAATTGTAGCCTTCCTAATTAAAATGTTCAGTACTTTTTCACTGGTCTGAAGCCATTTTTATCCAAGGCAAAAATGGTTATATTTCTTCTGACACTGGGCTAGGGTAGACATTAAATACACAAATATCATATGAAATTGTTTTGCTGAATCAATCCTTTATTTCTGGCATTCTTTTTGTTTTTGAAGTGTACAAAATGAGCCATGGATGGTGTGGCTCAGTGGATTGAGTGTGGGCCTGTGAACTAAAGGGTTGCCAGTTAGATTCTCAGTCAGGGCACATGCCTAAGTTGTGGAACATGTCCCCAGTAGGGGATGTGTGAGAAGCAACCACACATTGATGTTTCTCTCCCTCTCTTCTTTCCTTCTCTCTGTTTAAAAAATAAAATTAAAGAAAAGAAAAGTATACAAAATGATCGCTTGCAATTATTTTGTAAAACTTCACCAGTTGCCATCCTTGAGTTTGTATCAGGTTATGTACATATAAAGTAAACATGTGTGTAGAAAAATGTATATGACATTTTAAATGAAACAAATAAGCAGTCATGACTTTATCTTTTTCCTTATCCAAACATATATATATATATATATATATATATATATATATATACACAATATGTCTATAATATACAATCATTTTTAATATTTTAGGGAAGCTCAAAGAAATACATTTTTATATTAATGGATGGCAGACTATACAACCCAAAAATATACTACTCTAGCATATTGACTATTTTGAATTAAAGGTACTTTTAAAAAATAAATTCAAAAAGCCCCACTCTGACTTCCTTCTTTTCTTAAAAGCAGATGAAGAAGTTCTCATGGGAAAGATGTCTTTTCCGCATCAGAAGGAAAGAACCATTCCTATCATCATGAGTAAGAAGTTGAGACCACAAGAATTCTGTACAAACAGACCTTGGTAAAATAATTCTTACCTCCTTTTAGCCTCCTCCAATAGTTTAGTTACTTTTCCAGAATAGCCTATCTGAGTTCATTTAACATAAAGACCTATAGGTTTTACCATTTCTTGACTATCCTTAAGAGAGTTCTTGTGTCACAAAAACTTACATAACTTTGTATAATTTCTTCTATTAATATGTTTTTTGTCAATCTAATTCTCAGACCCAGTTAAAAACCCAAAATTGGTACAGGTAATTTTTTTGCCTTCCCTACAATATCAAATGAAACTTTGGATAACCTGTATTTAAATCCAGCTATTTAGTCTCTGAGGGTTCCTCCCCCTGGTTAATTTATGGTGATTATCAGAGGGAAAGAAGGTGGGGAGAGGTAGAAGGAGATAGAAAGGGAATAAATGCAGACAGATGGAGACTTGACTTTGGGTGGGGTACACACAATTGAACATATAGTTCATGTAGTATAGAATTGTATAACTGAAATCTATATAACTTTATTTATCAATGACACCCCTATAAATTCAATAAAAATTTGAAAAATAAAAGTAAACCCAGCTACTTAGTTCTAGGTAAAGTCTCATGAAATAAGTGTGCCAATTTCCACCTTTTTAATTATTATTTTTTTATTTTTAAATTGCAGTTGACATACAATATTAACTTAGTTTCAAGTGTATACACCAGTCACTATATATATATATATATATATATATATATATATATCTTACTAAGTGATCATCTTGATAAGTCTCATACCCATCTGACACCACCCATAGTTGTTAGAGTATATTGACTATATTTCCTGTGCTGTACTTCACATCCCCATGACAGTTCTGTGACAGCGAATTTATATTTCTTATTCCCTTTGCTTTTTTCACCTGTTCTCCCAACCCCCTCCCATAGAGCAACCATCAAAATATTCTCGGTATCTATGAGTCTGTTTCTGTTCTGCATGCTCATTTATTCTGTTTTTTTTTTAGATTTAATTGTTGATAGATATGTATTTACTGCCATTTTATTGTTCATATTTTTTATCTTTCTTTTTCTTCTTTCTTTAAAGAAGATCCTTTAACATTTCACGTGATACTGGTTTGGTGGTGATGAATTCCTTTAGATTTTTCTTGTCTGGGAATCTCTTTGCTGGGTAGAGTAATTTTGGTTGTAGGCCTTGTTTTTCATCACTTTGAATATTTTTGCAACTCCCTTCTGTCTGCAAAGATTCTGTTGAAAAAATCAGTTTCTTCTAATTTTGAAAATAAATGAGTGATTTAGAATTTCACACTAGCATTTGTTTTATCTAAGTAGTTTTGTGCAGAAGGACCAACTCCAATTCCCAATGTCAATCTATTTTTTTCCTAAGGTTTTAATGAAGACATTAAATAGCACCTGACTTCACAGCAACTCTGGCAGCACTGACTCTGACTCATATTCTTTGACATTTTATCAAAGTGATTGATTTATTCATTGCCCTCTAGTCTTTGTCTTGTAGCCCAGAAAGTTATTTTTCTCTCTTCAATGACATATTCCAAACTAAGCCTTTTCAAATTAGTTTATGAAATCAAACTTCATGAGACATGTTCACTAAAGGTCACATATCAAAATGTCCTAGAATTCCTTACTCTACTAATTTGAATTTTTATTGAGGAAAACTGTTAGGATGATTTCTGCATAAAACAGACATGTGGCTTGTCACTCAAAATTACACATTCAACTAAGCTCTGTTTTTTAATATTTCAAATATTAGAACATCAGATATACAAAAAGCTTATTTCTAAACATGTAATATCCTCACAATTTTATGAAAATCTATGTAATAATTACCTCATTGCTTCTGATATCAAAAATATATGTAAAAATTTCCAAATATCTTTGAAAACCTACCTAATAATTTTATTCATTTATAATAAAAAAAGAGTGGATCATCCAAAGAGTAGGTCATGTTTAATTAACCTATCACTGCAGCTTGAGTAAATTGTTTATTGGTTTGTTCTGGATTGAGTTGCTCTAATTATCCCAGAGACATGTACCCCTAAACCACTCAGGATTGCCCACAGTGAGGGAGATTGTCATCTGTTGGATGCTTCCATTCGTATACTTTCTGGGTCTTGAAGGAAGATTAAGACCTGCCTCATAAAATGTGTTACCCCCTTCAGTTAAAAAGGAAAAGAAAAAGACATCTGAAGGCCAATGTTAGGTTAAATGTATAAAATGAATATTTTCTGGGAGGAAAATCCTTGGAGGGATTTCCACACCCTCTGATTAATTTATTATCCCTCTCATTAATGTATAAGATAACTTTTAGAGGCAACCATTCAATAAACAAATAGGAAGTCCTATGTTGGGAACAGGTTTGCTTTCAAAAACATACTCTACCAGATAGGAAAGTCAAGGACACTCCCAATTTTGGTAAAAGACAGACTTGAGTCAGATAATTGTTGGGGAAGTCCTGTGCAGCCAGATGACAGTTGCACTACAATCAAAAAATGAAACAGCCCTGGTGGGAGAAATGGTGGCTATGTGATTTTTTCCTAAGGGTCATCAGATCTTATCCTATATATTATAAAGCCAGCTGAACATCGGGCCAAGTAGAACATCAGGAGAGGAAGTGATATTGGACTAAAAATACAGTTATTAATTTCAGAGGTCTTAAGTTTAACTA
This sequence comes from Sturnira hondurensis, assembly GCF_014824575.4. Classification (NCBI taxonomy): domain Eukaryota; kingdom Metazoa; phylum Chordata; class Mammalia; order Chiroptera; family Phyllostomidae; genus Sturnira; species Sturnira hondurensis. The sequence goes on from NW_028074670.1 coordinate 5,382,414, forward strand.
CAAAATTTGTCATTTAAATCAGTAACAGCATGTAGACAGTCTAAGCGTACGTCTTCAAAAGAAAAATAGTAAAATCTAACTCACAAAGTGACAATGAAGATTAAGGGGAGTGGTATACATGGAAGAACCCTGTAACAAATGTTGGTTTTTTTATAACAAATTAAAATGTTTATTGCAATTTTATTTGCTTGAAAAATTTAAAGAAAGAGCAGCCATCATTTTTTCACTATATTTGGAATCAGCTTCCTTTTAAATAACCCAAGAAAAATACATAGATGGATAAAGAAATATGTGTGCTTTCATGTTTTTCTCTATTTAAATATAAACTATATGACAACTTAAACATTTTATATGCATAGATTTTTTCTTGAGCCCCACTTGATACCTAGTGGAAAGTCCAAGATCCTTCCCTAGACATCTAATAATTCCCAGCGGCTTATATTCTCTGATTTTCACTTACCTATTTCTGCTGACTCCTTAATCTCAATTGAATTTTATTTCTAGTGCTTGGGTCAATTTGAGCCATAGTCCCTCACAAGCATCACCTCAGGGTATGAGCATTTTTAATGCACTTGACCAATACTAGGCTGCATTTTAAAACTACTTTTAGCCCTGAGTGTTATGGCTCAGAGGATTGAGGGCCAGCCTAAGAACCAGAAGGAGGTGAGCTGGACTCCCAGTCAGGGCACATGCCTGGGTTGCAAGCCATGTCCTCAGGGGGAGGTGCACAAAAGGAAACCGCACATTGATGTTTCCTTCCCTCTCTTTCTCCTGCCCTTCCCCTTGCTCTAAAAAATAAATGAATAAGATATTTTTTATAAAACGACTTTTAACTTTAATATTAAATGCAAGTGTTCTTCAAAATTGTTAAGTTACTTCCAGGATGGTAATTTCTATTTGATATTTTTTTTCTAGCAAACTTCAACCCACCACCACTCTAATACGTTGCCTGATTTACTTTTCTCTCCCTTTTAGTTGTTTCTAAATCAATATCTGTGCAAAATTCTTAATTTTCTCTCTGTGTTACTGTTTCATTTTAAAAAATACTTTAGGATTGCATGCTAAATGCGATCATTTTTATTGAAAATGCCCTGCCAGCATATTTTGCACAAAAATCAGCCCCTTGAGGGAGAGGGTACTTTAGCCCATTGTGAATATCAACATTCTTTATTCCATTTTGTTATTAAGTATTTATTAAGCATGTGATCTCTGTGTAATAATCATAATACTAGCTTTAACCCTTGTTCTTTAGTCTAAATATTTTGTACATATTAAGCTATTTAATTGTTAAAAACAACCCAATGATGTAAATACAATCAATATCCCAGTTTTACAGATGAAGAATTTAAGACTTAAAATCTTTAAGAAACTTGGCTGAACTTCCATAATTAGTTAGTGAAAGAGCTTTGGAGTCTGAGTCTTTGACCAAAATGATACCATCTCTTTACAATTTTTTAATTTTTGAGGAGTATAAAGTTAATCATATTTTTTTTTACACTTTGTCAACTTGCTTCATATATTCTCAATATTCAAAATGATCTTTAAGGATAAAAATATGTGGTCTTCATAGTCAAAAGAATGGGCTTTACCCATTGTTAAAATCCCTAAGAATGGTCCTCCAAGGATGTTAAAAACCACTTCAGTACTTTCATATAATAGACTAGAATCATCTTACTAAAAATAGACATTTGTATTCTTGTTACCATGTTGCTCTGAGTTGGTTTCATAATCTTGTAATCATAACTTCCAGTCATAAAGAACTTTTCTTCTTCATAAAATACTCTCACCAGTATATATTTATTTTCTTGCGGTGTGCTTTTCTTATGCTAAAAATTTATGCTACAATTGTTACAGTTATATCTTTGAATTCTCTCTCCGTGTACATATTTATAAATTTGACATATGCAGTGATGTTTATGCTTTTTAGCATACTAATTTCATATCTTGACCTATCAATTCTATCTCTATATCTATATACTTATCATAAAGTGAGTACAAATTTACTAAATTTTTATTCTTATTGCCATTATCAATAATATGTTGGCATATTTATATAACTTTGAGTAGTAACATTATGTGAACTTGAAAGTATAGTTTCTTCCTATTCAGTTGAATTCACTTTCCTATCTGTATCTTAGAGTAATTAATTAAAAGGGTTTGGAAGTCCTGGCACAAACGCTGTCTCACTAGAAGTGAAACTTTTGGTAATTTACTTACTCTGCTAAGGTTCAAAACATAAGATCTACATTGGAAACTTGATTTTTCGTGTATCTGGTGCTAATGACAGTCAGCTGCCTTTGCATTCTTTCTTAACTATTCTTTTTCCTTTCCTTTCTTGTGTGGCTCTTCCTTTTCTTTTCCTATCAGTTCTTCAACTTTGAGAATTTTCTCAAGGTAACTAACTGCCTCTGGGAACTCTACTTGAGTTACCCAAACAGTCTGAAAAATACTTGCTGGAACCCATGCTCAACCTAATTCTTTATACGTAGGATTTAATGGTGTCTTCATTCCATATGTCTAAATCATTTCTTCACAGTAAGATTATATGTTCACTAAAATCATAAATTTTTTGATATGCTATTGCCATAGATGCCTTTATTCAATTTATATGAAGGGCAATCTACTGTATATTGAACATATTTAGTAAATATGTTTTATTGATTTTGTCTGTATTTACTTTGAAAGTATACTATGATGACATCATCCAATGCTGCAAAATAAATCTCATTAATAGTACTCACTGAAAAAGTTGCACCAGGGTGTTTGGCCCAGGTATATGGGCCATTTCTTATATCCAAGACAGATTTAAAGTATACATTTTGTATTGCACCTAATAGACAAAAATAACTCATGTCATGGAGAATGATTCCTCCCCAGATTAAAGAACAATAGCCCAACATACTGGATGATAATAGTAGACTTTAAATATATAACTTTTGATAATTATTTTATGATTTTTAATAAACCCTTCTTAGGCTATGTCTCCATGGACAAAATAAAGATGAGAATTGTGATAATTAGTCCAACAGTTATCTTACAAATAAGTATGACAGAATTACTATTGCAAAAAAATTGTTAAACTTTTATTGAACTATTAATTTTTTTAAAAAATTGATTTTTAGCCCTGGGTGGTGTAGCTCAGTGGATTGAGCACAGGCCTGCAAACCAAAGGATTGTGGTTCAATACCCAGTCAGGGCACATGCCTGGGTTGCAGGCCAGTTTCCAGCAGGGGATGCACTACAGACAACCATACACTGATGTTTCTCTCCCTCTCTCCTTCCCTTCCCCTCTAAAGACAAATAAATAAAATATTTAAAAAATTGATTTTTAAAGAGAGAGGGGGAGAGAGAGAGAGAGAAACATTGATTGTTGTTTTACTTATTCATGCACTCACTGGTTGCCTCTTGTGTGTACCCTGACCAAAGACTGAACATGCAGCCTTGGCCATGTATGTGGACAATGCTCCAACCCACTAAGCTACCCAGCCAGGGCGTAATCATTGACTTCTAACACTGACAAGGAACAGTTTCCCTATGATAAACTATCAGGGCTGACCAACATTGCAAACAAGCTCATGGTAAATTCTGACCAAAAGTAATTGGGATAAATTATTCCTATCACCTAGTGCTTCTGCCCCACCCATTAAATAATAGTCATGATAATAGTAATAATACTAAATTAATCTTTTCAATGTTATTTTACAGTGGCACCAAGTGAAAGTTGGTAAAGCATTGTTCAGATCACATTCAGAATTTGGGGGAAGTAACTTTTTGCCTAAATAACAAATTGCAGACTAATCCTTAGAGTTAATTATCTTAATATTTATTTGTAACTTACATTACAAATTTACTTCCTTATTTCAATTCATGCCAAATAATGTGGTACTGCCCTGAATATTCACATTTTGTGTCATTTTTTCTATTATTTTAAACCACAGAAGGCCTTGTATAAGCTATGTCTACATGAGTATCTCCCCTTCTAAATAGCAAGTTCCTCAGAGCTTATAGTGTTCATAGCAGTGGCCAAGAAGGTGCCTTACTCAAAGACAAGTCCAGGCTCTAGCCTAACTAGCATCCCATCCACAGATTCCAGGTACTTTGGACCTTTCTAGGTGTATTTTGTTAATATGAACCTGCCATACAAATTGTTATGGTTTGTTTGAGTTTGTCACTTAAGGAGATGAACAAGTTTGGTGACGTATGCTTACATTTCACAGGGGGAGTGGGGTTGTCTTGAGAAAGCAGTTGTCTTGAGATAAGATAGCAGTTGCTCAGGAGCACCAGAGCTGTACAGATGTTCAGAAACAACTGCTGACTGTTTGCTCGAAGCTGAGCTTAAGCATTTTTAGGTAGAAACGAAACCTTTGGAAAATACAATAGATGCTGCCTCTGTAACCACAGGAAGAAATGTTCTTAGGAAACCTGGATTTTAATTGTTTTAAAATTACTATTTCCCAAATTGTAGCTCTGCTATAATCAGCTACTTTCCCCAACTGCCCCACAAAACTATTTATTTCTACACTTTTTTTAGTATTTAACCTTTCTTCAACATCTTATCTCTGCTCCTTCCCACAATCAAATTTTACTCATCCTTCGGGGCTCAGCTGGCCTGAACTTTACGAAAACCTCTTCCTAATAATGTTTTTCTGCTGTGATCATCAATGCTTATTCATTATTGTTTCCACAGTATTTGATTTAATTGCATTGCTCTTTAAATTGTTCACCGTGAATAGGTTGCAGGCTTCTCTCCTGTCAGGCCTTCACCTAATTTGGAGAATGGTTTTAACCTATTGCAGGGCTTATGTGGCAAATCAGGGCTCCATGATGCTTTAGATGGAGTGGAAGCCCTACAATGATTGTTCTAGTGCAACACTGGATCCGCCAATTGCTAGCTTTGACTGGACAAGGTGTTAATTTCTCTGAACTTTATTTGCACAGTGAAGATAATTTTACCTGCCTCACAGATTTTTATAAATATTGTGTAAGATTTTCCAGATAAACATTTAAATAGGGCTGGGACTGTGACAGAAAAGGTCTGAACTCTAGGAGTTATTTTTTGTATTAAATATTGATTTTACTTTTATTATTTACCTATAAATAAAGTAACTGTCAGTTATACACAGGAAAAAATATATATGCTATGCAAGAAGCTACATAACTAGTTTTTTTTTTAAAACAAAACAATTCGGAAAGCTATTTATAACCTGGGAACGCATACCTTAATTTTTGTGGAAGTTAAGAACACAAAGAAAGTTGTAGAGGGGGAAAAAGCAGAGATCAGGCAGCAGGAATTCAAATATCAGCTCTGTTAGTGATTTTCACCAGTGTATTAACCTATGGACAGTTTCAAAAATACACAGAATTAGCTGGAATGGTGTAACTCCAATATGCCAGTTTGAACTTCATGGTTAACTTTGCAATGATAGTCTATCAAACAACAGCCATCATGAAAAATTCTAGCTAGCAGCATGCTAAAATTAGAGGGCAACAGCTTGGGAAAAAAGTTTAAGAACCCAGGGCACATCTCCAAATGAAATATACAGATGAAAAATAAGTGTATGAAAATATGCTCCACATGATGTCTCATAAGACAAATGCAAATTAAAACAATAATAACATTGTACTAAAAACCTATTACAATAGCTAACATCAAGAACAGTGACAACATCAAAAGTTGTCAAGGATGTGGAGCAACAGGAACTCTCATTCCTTGTGGCTGAATGCAAAATGGATCAGCCATTTTGGCAAACAGTTTGATAGATTTTTACAAAAAAAAAACAAACAACTCATGCCATATGATCCAGCAATTGCTCTTCTTGGCATTGATCCAAAGCATTTGAAATTTATATCCACACAAAAACATACATGTGGATGTTTACGGCAGCTTTATTCAGAATTGCCAAAACTTTGAAGAAATTCAGATTTCCTGCAGAAGGCATACATACAATGTGTGGTACATCCAGCCAAAGTAATGTTTTTCAGTGTTGAAAAGGAAAAAACCTAACAAGCAATGAAAAAACATGGAGGGATCTCAAATGAATATTACTAAGTGATTAAACCCATCCTGAAAAGGCTACATACTATATAATTCCAAAAAAAAGCCAATAAAAAGATAAATGATTGCCAGGGAGTGGGGAAGGGGAAGGATGAGTAAACAAAGCTCAGAGGATTTTCAGGGCAGTGAAAATACTTCATATAATACCACAGCTATAGATTCCTGCCATTCAACTTTATTCAAATCCATAGAACCTACAACATGGAGGGCAAGCCATAGGGTAAACTATAGACTTGGGTGATTATTATGTAAATGTGTAGGTTCATCAGCTGTAACAAACGTACTACCCTGGTGGAAGATGATGATAATTGGAAGGTATAAGGTACATAGGAAATCTCTGTATCTTCTCAATTTTTATATAAAACTAAAGCTGTTCTAAAAATAGCATCTTAATAGAAAAATTAAAGAACTCTACAGACTGGAAATGAACTATTCTTTCACTTATTTAGCATGTTGCTTAAAATAGAATTCTCAGAATACTATTTACTTCTCTTGGGTACAGTGATTTAGCCATTACTTGTTTGGGGTGGAAAGAAAAAAATATTCAAGAAACCTTTTAATTTACAATATTTACTAAAGCAAGCAAGACTGAATAAGCAGATAAAAATAGCCATTATTTTCTGGTTTCAAGTTTATTCTCTCTGATCTGTATTTCCCATATCTCCACCTAGAATCTTTAACAATCAGAATGTTTAAATGAAATTGTGATGATGAGACTCCTGATGTTTTGACCGAAAAATTAGCTCAGAAAATATAAACAATTTTAATCACAAGCATAAAAACTACAGATGTGCTTTAATATTAAATGTATTTAATTAATTAGAACTCTCCATTTCTTGATCATTTGCAATGAAGAAAGAGCTACAGACATTCTAATGCAGTCACAGGCCACAAGTGCTCCTGACCACTTGAAATGTGGCAAGTGTTATTGGTAATTTTTAATATTCCTTCATTTTAGTTCATTCAAATTTAAAATATGAAAGTAAATTTAGTTCTTGGAGAACATGTATGCATGTTCAAAATGACTTTGTCATGTGACTTTATATCTGCAATTGTAAATTTCATAGAATCAAATACAGATCAAGAATTCCCAACAAAAATCTAATGTTGAGATTAAGATATATTCTAAGTGAAATATATCACTAATAATCGTTATCTCATTATATGTTAGAATAATATTTTGAATATTTTATATTCAAAATATTGTATATATTGTATGGATAGATGTTATAATAATATCACCTATTTTTTCTTTACCTTTTAAAAATGTGGTTATTAAAAAATTTTAATTAATCTATGTGGTTTACCATGTAATCTAATTGGTTTACCATTACCATGTCTATTGACATGTTGCCCTGAACAAAATAGGGCATGTTGTCCTATTGTAAACAGGCTGTGTCAGTGTTTCCCATTTATCTTCTTTTTTATTTCTCTGCATCGCCTACTTTAAAGTGTTTTCTTTAAACAACACCTTAAAGATCACAGAATTTTGTGTGTAGAAGTCAAAATTTTCACTTTTTAATTTTTTTATTTTATATATTTACATATTTGTTCTTTTATGAGCAGTAGAACCCATCATAATCCTAATTTGTTTATTCCCAAGTGAAATTTTAAGTGGAAACATAATGTCAAGTTTCAGATAAAAATAAAACTGTGAAAAGGCTGTATAAGAAGTTAAGAAAAGGCTGAAAAGTTAACCAATACCCACTCAGGGTTCTTTATAGTTTCTGTATGTGTCCCTAGCACACCTATCTGGAAATAAAAAAAATACTAATAAATTTTTCTATAGCTCTACAATGCATGTCCAGAAGTGTGAAAATATTGGATTCAAAGTAAGTCTTAGTCACAGACTAGCTATGCAAATTTAGGCTGCCACTTAAACCATCAGAGGCTTTCATCCTGTACACAACAGAAGCTGGGAGTGATTATTTCAAAGGATTTTTGTAAAAAAGTAAATAAAATAATGTTCGTATTTTTCTGGCATATAAAACAAACTTTCTTACGTTACCTTATACACCTGGACCTAACCCGTGCTCCTTTAGCTATATTTGTCAATTTCATACACTATTCTCCATATTGCTTGCTCCCAGAGCAATCTACTAAAATGCAAATTTAGCCATGTCAGTATTTCTGCCTGTCAGAGAAAAATTAATCAAACTTAGCACAGCAAATAAGATAATCCATGAGCTGTGTCCTTACTTCCTTCAGCTCCTGTCACTTACCGCTTTGCACTGTGTGATGTAATAGCACTGAACAGGATAACTATCCCACGCCTCGGTGCTTCATCTCAAGCCATGTCTTTTACCTGCAACATCCTTGGCTTTCCCAATATGTGCAACTATTGAAACATGATGATGTAGAGTATACTCTACGTTAGTCAGAAATGGTGTTTGTTTATAAATAAATAAACAAAGCAAACAACCCAAAACTTATTCATGATAATGTCATGGGGATATAGGAGTATTTTACAAACCCAAGGGAAAAAAGTCTAACTGAAATTCATCAATCTTGTTTTTCACTCTTGTTTTTCCCTCTGCCTGTCATTTTGTTCCTGCTTTCCCCACCCCTGATTTCTAAAGGACCATTGAAAATGGTGTCAACACCTCCTGAGCTCTGGTGGCAGAGGGGTCTAGGGCCTATGATATTTCTAAGTCTCTCTGAGTCCCAATTTAAAAGATACAAAAGGAACAATTGTTTGAGCCGACTAGGCTAAGGAATATAAGCTTTGTTTTTGCTTAGAAGGTGGGAAAATTTTCTACGTATAAAATTTTTGATCAGAAAAAATTGCTAGCTTACCTATGATATAGTGCCTGCCATGCAGAAAAAAAAGTACAATGGTTTAAAGCAGGGGTGTCCAACCTGCAGCCCACAGGCAGCATGCAGCCCAGTATGGCTGTGAGTGAGGCCCAACATAAAATTGTAAATTTACTTAAAATATACAATTTTTTTTGCAATTACATCTCGCAATGTGTTTAATGTGTGGCCCAAAACAATTCTCCTTCCAGTATGGGACACAGACTCCTAAAGGTTGGACACCCCTGGAATATTTATTATGGGTATCATTCTCATCTTAAATCTGCTTTTTAGAACTTTGGAAATACACACAATTAATAATCAGTGCTACATATTCATAAGCACTTTTATGTTTTGGAAATTCTCACATTTAATGAAGAACAAATTTTTTTTAAAAAGTACCATGACTACTATCTCCAGAAATGGGCAAATAGGTACGATATATGCACTCAGTCCTCCAAACAACATGGACAGGAGGTCAGGCCACATTTTTAGGTACAAAAAGAGAGATTTAGAGAGGCAGTTTAAGCACTTTGTTCATACACTCACATTTGGTAAGTAGCGCAGCCAAAAGTCAAACATCTCTTAGACCATAATATCTGTGCTTTCTTTCAATGGTGGAATCATTTTCCTCATCAAAAAAGAGTGGAGCCTATCAGTAGGATTGTTCTATAATGATACATCCCTAAAGATTTAAAAAATAAAATAAAATGATAACAATAACAGAAGAATAGTAAACACTTACAGAGTGCTTACACTTGCCAGACACTCTTTTAGCATACGTAAGCCTGTCCAGAAAAAGACCAGCCATTGTTAATACAACGAGAATGGTTTGTGCCATAGGTGTAACCTGGTTTCCAAGCAGAGTGGACTGGGATGTGCATGTGTGAAGAATGATGACATCACTGTACTGGTCAGTGGGGGTAGTAAATGAGATTGAGTGAGCATGTGTAAGGTGTGGCCATCACATTCAAAATGACTGAGCAGATAGAGCAACAAATCTGCATCCGATTTTGTGTTAAGCTTAAACATTCCTCTACAGATACTATTCAGATGATCCAGAAGGCCGCAGTTATGGGCAACTGATGATTGGCAGCTTCATCATAGCAAAGCATCCACTCCTGCATCATGTCTCATGCAGAGATTTTGGCAAAACATCAAATCACCCAGGCAACTCAGCCCCCCTGCAGTCATTTTGGAGTCCTGCAACTTTTGGACTTCTGGCCTTTTCCCAAAACTAAAATCACCTTTGAAAGGGAAGAGATTCAGACTGTTGATGAGATTCAGGAAAATACAACAGAGCAGCTGATGGTTATTGGGAGAACTGTGTGAGGTGCCTGCTTTGAAGGGGACTGAGGTGTCATTGTCCCATGTACAATGTTTCTTGTATCTTATATCTTCTTCAATGAAGGTCTCTATTTTTTTTAAGATTTTATTTATTTGTCTTTAAAGGGGAAGGGAAGGAGAGAAGGGGGAAAATATCAATGTTTGGTTGCCTCTTGTGTGTCCCCTGCTGGGAAGTGGCCTGCAACCCAGGCATGTGCCCTGACTGGAAATCCAACCGTGGTTGTTTGGTTCGCAGGCCCACGCTCAATCCACTGAGCTACACCAGCCAGGGCTAGGTCTCCATGTTTTATATTATATGTCTGGATACCTTCTGGACAGATATATATATATATATATATATATATATATATATATATATACACACACACACACACACACATATTTTTATATATACACACACACATATTATATATACACACATATAATATGCATATATACATATATGTGTGTGTATATATACACATACATATACATATAAACACATATATATACTTTATATATATTATATATATGCACACTATATAATGTGTATAGTATATACCATAGTATACTATACATTATATATACATATCTATATGTCCATATAGATATAGTATAATATATATAGTGTGTGTATGTGTATATATATTCACACACATGTATCTTCACAATATGTTAAAGGGAAGCGTCCATTACTGTCCTCTGCTCAGGATAGTAAACACTAACAGTAGATCATGGTCAAGAAATATAAAATACAAAATCACATTAGATATCTAAGTAAATCACATTAGATATCTAAGATATCCATGAGCTAAATGTTCTTCACTGTAAAATCTTTTTAAATTTCTTAAGAAATTTAATGTTGTGTTAATAAGGAGAAGTGCTACAAGTGGGTCCACACTACTGAAGTAGAGAATAATATTTACAAACACCTACTGTCGTTGCTATTCTAAAAATATACCCACCACATCCCCCCACCCAAAGGAGAGCTCTCCTTGCACAAAGATCCACTCACTGGTCTGAGTACAGAGATGACTTCAAAGGTGGATTTGTCACTCTATTAGCTCTTGTCAGTAAATGTTGAAATCGTGTAATTAACCACCTTTGCTTAAATTCTGTGTTTGTCGGGAAATTTTTAATTACATATTTTTTCCCAGTCATATTTTTCAGCACAAAAGCATTGTGATGTTTACAGAGGTTAAATGTATTTTCTCTGAAATTCTATTTATAGTTTTAGATGAATAAATTGTCATTAGTGAAGCACAAGAGTATATTAACAAATTGTCATAACTAACGCCAGTTGATAATTGTTATTCTCCATGTATTGTCAAATTGGACTTTGATATTTCAATGATAGAGGCTGGCTATGGTAATTTATGAGAGGCACTTCACCAAGAGCGCTGCTTAACAGTGTGCGAAATTTCACAGAATGCCATACTGGACAATAATTGTATCATTTTCTTATCTACCTGAAAAGAATATTAAACTTTGTCCAGGCTTTTTGTGAAATCTCCCCTGCATCCATTGATTCTGCCCATCTTCCAGGGCCATTTTAATGGCTCAGATCCTCAGTGACTAGCATCACGGATCTTCTCTGCCTTCCTGAAATCAGTCTTTCTTAGAGCTCTCCACATGGACACTAGATCTTCTAAAATATTCATGGGCCCCTTATCCTTAATGGCTCCCCATTTTTGTTACGATAGAATATAAAATCATAATCAGCATCAAATCACTACTCAACAAAATTAATAGTGCCTAGATTATAGTTTATATCTCAAAATTTGTGTATAATTAGGTAGAATAGAATATTTTGATTCTTTTATTAGTTAACTCAAAAAAGTGTTAAACATAGGAAATAAATACCTTCTATAATCTTACCACTCAGGCAGAACACTTTTTTTGGTACTATGTAAATTAAAAAAATAAAAATAGAAATCTCTATCATTTTAAGAGTATAGTATTTGGAGAAAAAAATATGAGTTCCATTCCTACCTTCTCCATTTCTTAACTAAAAGTTCTTACTCATTATCATTAATTTGTGAAAAATTAAGTAAATTAACACATCTTAATCCTTTAGAAGACTGTTTGCTACTACATAAAAATTTAGTCTGCTTGTCACTAAAAAATATTAAAGTATTTTCTTCCATATGGTAATTATAATAATAAGAAAAATATTTATTGAGGTATTATGCACTGTCACTATTCTAAATATTTTGTACCTATTAAGCCAGGGATGTCAAACTCATTTTCACTGGGGGCCACATCAGCCTCATGGTTGCCTTCAAAGGGCCTAATGTAATTTTAGGACTGTATAAATATGACTACTCCTTAACTAAGGGCAAGGAGCTCAGCTCTGCCACTGGGTAGAAACAAGGTGCTGGGCTGGATAAAACAAGGTGGAGGGCTGGATTCAGCCCGCAGGCCTTGTGTTTGCCATTTCTGTATCATTAGGTTATTTAATTGTCAAAAACAACCCAATGATGTAAATACAATCAACATCCCAGTTTTACAGATCAAGAAATTAAGACCCAAAATCTTTAAGAAACTTGGTTGAGCTTCCATGATTAGTTAATGACAAAGCTTGAGAGTCTGAGCCTTTGACCAAAATGATACTATCTCATGGGAGTGAATACTTAAAAAACACCTGAAAGTTTTATTTAGCTCATCTTCTGTCTACTTTTGTAGTGAAATACTCTAGTCTTTGACATGAATAGCTATTAAGGTATGGAGTAATATATATGCACAGTAATATTGTTTGTCATTTTAACATTTCCAACATAATAAATTTTCTTACTGCTGTCCAAGTTGCAGTTTTTAAGAAAAATAAATAATTTTTGTACTACTAAATGTTTTTTTGTTTCTGTCAAATAAATACATTTCTAAAACTTTCAAAAGAAAGTAAATTTAAAAAAGGTCGTGGATAATCCAGTGATCTGTTTACTGAAAAACATTAGTGATCCAAATATCAATAATTCAATCCAGTTTTTGTTTTTTGTGTTTTTTTCTTTCTAACTAGAGGGATATAATTCACTCTGCTAATAATGTAGTTTTCCTATAATTTTAGTTGAGATTTCACTTGACTCTTATGGAAGAGATGATTGAGACAAATGTTTCAGTGAAAGGAAAGAGAAACAAATTATTCCACAGTTTACACAACAACATTTTTAAAGCAAATGCTGTTTGAAGATTTTTCTGTCTGAATTTTCCTAAAAACCTAGTTTCTGTTTTCAGTGTATCTAAACCCTGCTTATCCTTGCATAGGTCCTCAATCATCCATGAAGACTTTCATAAACCAGTTCTAGCTACACACAGACTTATTCTCTTTGCGAATCTATAATATTTCTCTACTGGTCTATTTACTACTGAGAATTCAGATCAAGTCTTCTAGTTCATTATTAAGGTGGAGTTTGATCATTTAATTAGACAATTAGCATATTATTGTTGAGCTTTAATCCCCAGAACCAAATTATTTGTTATCGCAGTTCCATTGTCAGTTTCCTCTGAGCATTTTACATATATAAAGCTTTCTCCCAGTACAACAAACAAGCTTGGAAGAAAAATATGTATTCCACAGACAGAACATAATATGTGTGTAAATGTATGTATGTGATTATACGTGTGAGAGGCACACCATAATATATACATAAAATATATATGAGAGGCACAACATAAGGACAGTAATATTCCTTGAATGAAGTCACTGCCAGCTTTATTACTGCAATAACAATGAAGTCTGGGGCTTCTTCCTTATACTCCCAAGCCAGAGATGGTCTTCAAAACCCTGCTGAAGCTTGAGTCATTGATGGAATAATCACACAAAGTTTCCATCTCCAGTTTGGCGAGTTGTCCATTACCTTCAAAAAAGCTGAGAGAGTCCATTCCTGCTTTTATGTCTTGAACCACTTTGTTTTTCACTCTTCTGTGCGGTGTGTGTTTATCGCCATCATGGAGAATGTCATACTAGGGCCTGTCCCTACATCGAAGCTCCTGGTGAGAGGTTCCGCATGTAGTTTAGGGAACTCTGCAATGAGAAGCTGTGATGGCCAGCAGGGTGAAAGGACCCAGTTTGTAATGATACTTTTTATTTTCCCAAGCCATGGTCTGTTGTTATTTCTTCTTCCTAATGACAGGAAAATGTGACCGCCCAATATTCGTCTGCCATCATGGGCAGTACTATTTGCCCCTACCAAATGTTGCAGAATTTGTGTAAGGAATTGTCTAATCCTTCTTTCATTCTGTATGTTTACAGTAGTTTTGCTCCTATTTCTCATTTTTACAGCTGGCTCTCAGTTAATGCCATGCCAAGTCATTAGTTGTACAACTTGATTTTTTTTTAAATGGGTAAAATTTAAATGGGTAGCAGATAGGCTTTTTATTAGCAGCACCCACATGACGTTTCATGCAAATGGAGCAGGTGAGATTGTGCCTGGCCCTGTCCTAAAAGTTCTGCATGGACTGCTACACTATCTACTAGAGACAAAAATAGAGTAACCTGGTCTTTGGTTTATCTGGGTTAAGTGAAATATTAGTATAGACATCTTTGGAAAAGTCAATTTCTGCTTTCATGTGAGGTAAATTGGGGGCAAATCCTCTGGCTTACTTTAAATTTCCTTTCTTTCTCCTAGATCTGTGTAGTCTAAATATATTACACTTAAGTTACTGACTGTTCCCAGGACAAGCTTCCTGTCCAGCCCCAATTTACTCATTACAGTCCACTCTGAACAACCTTTTCATTCCAATCTCTTTGTGACATCACCAGACTTTTCTGAACTGCTTACTTTATAGCTGCATATGTAAAAATAGAGACTCTATTGCAGTGAACTAAGAGTTCTAAGAGAGATATGAAATAGAGAAAATACAGAATGCTATCTTCATTATTCTGATAATGAGAAAGGTAAACAGAGTGGATAATAGCAATTTTAGTATTCAGAACCTGGAGGTTTTATTTGTGTGTGTTTGTCTTGCAAGGTGAGGGAGACAAGCATGTCTGACAAGTCCAAGAAGAGATAGTAATAGCAAATCACTGCCCAGGATGCGGCAACCATTTGCTCTTTTTCTGCTTGACACCCAGGTTAGTGTGAGGGCACATGAAAGATGTTCCTCATTCTCCCAAGCTCATACAGCTGGGCACTTCATTTAAACACAGACAGCTAGATCCTTCTTTGTATTAGTTGTTCAGGACAAAAGAAGGCGGTTAACGGTACCTCGTACCCTACCTAGTGCTCCTCAGCTCACACATCTGGTCCTAATAACAGCTACTTTTACCATTTACACATCTACCTCTGTGAGCAGTGCCATTGGTAAGCTGTAAACTGTCTTTGTATAATTAGGAAAAATGTGTCGCTTACTCTGGAAGATGCAGTTCCACTCCGGGGTAGATGAGTTGATTGGTAGAGTGTGACCTAGAGTTCAGCTCCCACTTAACCCTCTAGGCAGATGACTGTCTTCAGAACACAGGTTGTAAAACTGTCATAGAAAACCAGTCAGGAAAGTATGGTGGCTCTAATAATTCCTCCAGGAGAAAAAAAAAGAACATAATATAAGTTTCCTAGTGCCTTCTGATAAAAGACTGTGCATTCATATCATCAAAGCTGGGATCAAAGCTCAAGTTTTTTTAAAAGTGTTTGCATCACTTTTCTGTGCAAAAACAGGATTATACCTTTCAACTAGTTAAATTTCCAGTGTTGCCCCTCATTGGTTTTTCAACTCATGTAACACGAAAGATGAATTCTTCATTAATAGAAATACTTAGCTGTTTCGTTATGTGAAGCAATGTTTAGTAAGAGTAGGAAAAATAAGGCAACCTATGCCAACAGTTATGTTAACCATAAATTTTACAAAGGAACACAAGAAAAGACTAGTTAATCAAGCAAAAGTGTGTATAAGACTTTCTGCAGGAAAAGCAAATTCTGTAACAACAGTCTTGGCCATGTCTCAAAAAATGAGAAGATTAGGGGGATGTATTAATATGTAAAACTGAAAACCTAGTTTCAAGGGCCCATTACAAAGTTTTAAAAATTAAAACTACTGCTAAAAATTTCAAGATAGTGGATGCAGAGCATTGAAACATCTACGCAGGCCTTGTGTGATCATGCAGCCCACCTGCACCATGAAACCAGCCTGTTAATAGAAACTTAGGGCCTGAGCCAATGGATATTAAGGTACTTTGTGGAAGTGGGAAACTAGTTAGAATTAAGCACAATTTATATATGATAACTTAGGGTCAGTGGACACAGTCAAGCAAGGATCTTAAACTGATAACAATTCAAATATTGTTAAAAAGTGAATTGTTCATGTTGGTTCACAATCTTAAAGTCCTGAATCAAAACTGCTTAGAATAAGTGCCTATTTCATTTTACCCAGTATTATTTGGCATAGAAACAGGAAGTATGCTTGACCACAGAATTGTTAAAACAAGGACCAAATTTTTCTTGGTTTTATGTTCTTAGGCATGCACACTCTTCTTTCTTCTTTGAAAACTATGCATTGCAATAGTGTCCAATACCCTAACTTTTTAAAACTGGAAAGGCAAATGAGTTTAGTCCCAGCATTGTTTATATCAAGAAGAGGAAATCCTTTTACTTTTAGTTCTCAAGCCCCTCTCTCCTGTTTTGTTCTGGTCTAAATGAACAGTAATAAATCATTATCAAGTAAGATCATAGTCAAAATTCACCACTGTTTAACATGTAATGGCTGTGAGTACAATTTCTAATGACAGTTGTTCCAATGTCTGGAAGTGTTAGATTTTTTGTTTTCATCGGTAAAGCATTTTTTAGGAAATCAACTATTCTCCTGAAATTAAGACTCTGGAATTACATATGTAAGAACTGCAAAATAGTCACCTAAAAATATATATATTTATCTACATGAGGTCTGTCCAGGAAAAGTCCAGTCATTGCTAATATAATGAGAACAGTTTGCATGGCATCCATACAACCTGGAAGCCAAGGGGAGTGGACTGGATTGTGCATGTGTGAACTATGATGACTTCACTGCACTAGTCAGTGGGGATGATAGACAACATTGAGTGAGTGTGTGTACTGTGCAGCTATCGCTTTTACAATGACTGAATGAGCAGAGCAACAAATCTGCATCATATTTTGCATTAAGCTTGAATATTCCTCCATGGAAACTATTTGGGTGATTCTGAAGGCTGAAGCTGTGGGCAACTGGTGATTGGTAGCTTCATCATGACAATCCACCTGCTCGTGCATCATGTCTCATGTAGAGTTTTTGGAAAAAAATCAAATCACCCAGGTGACTCAGACCCCTATCACCCCAGATTTGGCACCCTGCAGGTTCTGGCCTTTCTGAAAACAAAAACCACCTGTGAAAGGAAAGAGATTTCTAACTATCAATGAAGTTCAGGATACAACAGGGAAGCTGATGGAGATTGGGAGAACTGTTTGAGGTCCCAAGGTGCCTACTTTGAAGGGAACTGAAGCATCATTGTCCTATGTACAATGTATTTTATATTTTCCTCAATAAATTACTTTATTTTTCATACTACATAACTGGATATTTTCTGGGCAGACCTCATATAATGATCAGATTGTATAAAATATTTATAATGCAATAAAATTTAACAAATAAATGAACAAAAACCCTCCACAAAGTAACAAAAATGCATAAATTAGTAACTTTGAGAATAAATCCCAAATAATGTATCTGTTGTTATTCATAGCTCTGAATAATCCTTTCCCTTTGAATAATTTGCTTCTAATCAATACAATACATCAGCCCTGAGGGGGAGTAACGATTCCATCACATGAGATTATAACATCCTTCTTGCTGGCACTATTTCTCCCTTGCTGGCTTTGATGAAACAAGCTAATGTTATAAGCTAATAAATGCATGTTGTTTGATGGTGACCTGAACCATAAAAGTTTGTGGTGACCTGTAAATGGCAAAGATAACTAACACAACAAACTATCCCCAATACAAAGACCTCATAGAATAAAATATGATGGTATTGTTACAGAAAACAACTCAGCCACTTTTGGGTGTACGGAGTGGAACTTTATTTACGCATATGGACCCAGGGGAGGCAGTCTCCAGATTCTGGGTTCTGAAGTCGGGCAGGGGCTTGTTTATATAGTGTGGCATGGGAAAGCAATTTTACTAAGCCTACGTGGCAGAAGCAGGTTTACAGAAGCAAGAAAGCAGGGCTGCTGATAGGGTCATACAATGTTCTTTTGTTCTTACTTCTTAGTTTCTTAGTTGCTCACACCTCCTTATCTTAGTGGCTCAGCAAACGAACCATGTCCTTCTGACTTGTCTGGACTTGTCTAAGCAGGTCTCCTGCTACAAGCCAAATGCTGAAAAAAATTAAGATTTTATTTTTGATTGAAAAAGTTTTAAGTTCACAGCAAAACTGAAAGGCAGGTACACTGGTTTCCCAAAGAGTCCCTGCTCTATCCATGCATATACTCTCCTGTTGTGGTATCCGGAACCAGATTGGTACATTTGTTATAATTGATGAATATACATTGACACATAATCATTCAAAGTCTATAGTTTACAACAGAGTTCACTCTTAGTTATTGTGCATTCTGTGGGTTTGGACAAATATTTATTGACAGGTATTCAACATCATAGTATCATACAGAATATTTTCATTGTCTTAATAAATCTGCTATGCTCTGCCTATTTTCCCTCTCATCCTCCAACCCACAGAAACTACTGATCTCTTTGCTGTCTCCACAGGTTAGCCTTCTCCAGAAAGTCATATAGTTGGAATCTTAAAATCTGAAGCCTTTTCAAATTGATTTCTTTCACGGAGTGATGTGCATTGAAGTTTCTTCTGTGTCTTTTCATGGCTCTATGGCTTATTTGTATTGATCACTGAATAATTTTCCCTTGACCGATATACCAAACTTTCTCAGTTATATGGCAAGAGAATATCTAGTTTTGTAAGAAACATCCAAATTGTCTTCCAAAAGTGGCTGCAGCATTCTGCATCCCCACCGTCAATGAATAAGATTTCCGGCTGCTTCACATCTTCACCAGCACTCGGTGTTGCAAGTGTTCTAGATTTTGCTATTCTAAGATACACAGTAGCATTTCATTGTTAGTTTAATTTCCTTTTGTCTGGTGACATAGGATGTGGACAGTCTTTTCATATGCTTATTTCCTATCTGTATATCTTCTTTGAAGAAGTGTCTGTTAAAGTCTTTGGCCCATTTTGAAATTGTTCCTTTCTTTATTTTCTGCATCTTGAATCTTGAGAGTTCTTTGTATGTTTCAGACACTCTTTCTTTATCAGATGTGTTTTTTGCAAATATATTCTCCCAGTGCTTAACTTGTCTTTTCATTCTCTTCACATTGTTTTTCATGTAGCAGAAGTTTTGCATTTTAATAAATTTCAGCTTATACACTATTTCTTGCATGGATTGTGCCTTTGGTGCAGCATCTATGAAAGAATTGCCAAACCAAAGATCATATAGATATTCTACCATGTTATATTTAAGGAGTTTATTGTTTTCATTTTACATTTATGTCTATGATCAATTTTGAGTGTTTGATCAATAAATCCTTCTTAGTTTGCTGTAGAGTTTTTATATGTTGTTGAAATCAATTTGCTAATATTTTGTTGAGAATTTTTACATATCTATGCATGAAAAGCAGTAGTCTGTAGTTAACTTTTCTGGTACTATCTATGTCTGGTTCTGATGTTAGGGTTATCTTGACCTCAAGGAATGATGTAGGAAGTATTTCCTCTGTCTCCCTAGTCCAAAAATGTTATACATAATTGGTATAATTTCTTGCTCAAACGTTGGGTAGAATTCATCAGGGAAATAATCTGGGCCTTTTATCCTCTGTTTTCCAAAGTTATTAATAATTGATTCAGCTTCTTTAATAATTATTAGCCTGCTCAGATCGTCTATTTCATATTTATTGTGTGCGTTTTGTCAAATTGTGTCTCTCAAGAAATTCGTTGAATATACATTTTTAGATCATTTTAGTAATGGCCAAGATTCAGAGAGATCTTTAGGGATAAACACAGCATTCTTCCCTTAACACAACACCCATCAGTACATCAAAAAAGGCTGCATTGTATCTAATTGAAATCTATTTTGAACCATGATCTGCACAACTTCTTAAACTTCTCTTGCAAGGAGTTCTGTGTCCTTAATTTCACTTCCTAAGTTTCACAATATTCTCTCGCCATACCATATAAAATTATCCTACTTTTCAGACCAATTATAAGAAGTTTGGTAACAGATAACGGTAGTCCCTCGCCATACCATATGAAATTATCCTACTTTTCAGACCAATTATAAGAAGTTTGGTAACAGATAACGGTAGTCCAAAATTCCTTTTTAGAGCTAAAGCTTTTTAAGATATAATAAAATTTGGCTTAATTTTTCTTCTTTAAATTAAATTATTTTCTGAGACGAGAAATTGATGAGCCCAAAATTGGTCCCTTTGAATAATATGACAGATTTTGAATGCAGGTGTTAGTTTTTCAAGGTAACAAGCCCCTATTTAATCTATGGGAAGGAGCTGTGGACCACAAACAAAACACTAGTTTTTAGAATCACATAATCATGTAAAAATATGAATGTAGTTCATATATATAACATAACATTATATATAATATGAAATAATGTATATAATATGAAATGATATTGATATTTTATATATAACACAAATGTTTTAACCAATGTATCTATATACACTTGCTGAATGGTGTGACAATATTGTGTCACTTCTTGCAAAACCAATCTGGCAGCAGGAGATGCAATTTGTGCTATAAAACTTATCAGGTAGACTTAAGTAAAATACAATTCAGTCTTGAACTACATGGGATTTAGGGGCTTCAAACACCCCACAATTAAAAATCCACATACTGATTTTGATTCTTCTAGAACTTAACTATTTATAGCCTATTGTTGAACAGAACCTCACCAATAATACAAAATATCAATTAAGACATATTTTGCAAGTTATACACTGTTTTCTTACAGTGAAGTAATCTAGAGAAAAATTTTATTAAAAATCATAAAGAGGATAAAATACATTTATAGTATTTATTGAAAAAAGTGATGTACAAATAGACCCATGCAGTTCAAACTACTGTTGTTCATGGGTCAACTGTAGCTACCTGGTATTTCAGCAACATATCTTTCTTCAAATAACCCCCCTCAAATTTGATGACATCTTAGTGTATATTATTTGCTTTTGCTCTTTTCTAATTTTATTTCAGCAAATATTTAAATACAATAGTAATAGATGACATTTATGACAGACTCTCAAATGTTATTTCTGTGTTGAAAAAATATTACTTTTAGATATAGTGTGATGCAGTTTGAGAGTCTTCTGGATCCCTGGCCTGTATTAATTTATATCTAAAACATCACTATTTAAATGAATCTCATTACTCCCAAATCAACTTACTTAAAACAGAATTTCCTATCAAAAGAAATGGTGTGTCACATAATAGGAATTGAATACTAACTCAAAAATTCATTTTGATTTTTAGCTAATGAAATTATAGCTAGGTATTAATACATGATAAGAAGTAAGTAAAAACTACAAATAACAATATTAAAAATAGGCATTTTACTGGTAATGTTATGAATAAAAAGTGCCAATGATTCAGAATCTTAAACCATTAAAGAGTAAACAAAATAACTACTAAGATATAGGGGAGATTACATGGTACTTGTCCTTCACTGCCTTGGCTAATGTCACTTAGCATAATGCTCTCCTGTTCCATCCATGCTGTTGCGAAGGGTAGGAGCTCCTTCTTTCTTTCTGCTGTGCAGTACCCCATTATATTTTTTAAATATTTTATTTATTTATTTTTAGAGAGAGGTGGAGGGAAGAAGAAAGAGTGGGATAGAAACATCAATGTGTGGTTGCCTCTCATGTGTCCCCTACTGGGGACCTGGCCTGCAACCCAGGCATGTGCCCCAACTGGGAATCAAACCAGCAACCCTTTGCTTCACAGGCCCATGCTCAATCCACTGAGCTACACCAGCCAGGGCTCCCATTATATTTTGATTGATGGTATTTTGATCAACTCATTTACTGATGGGCACTTAGGTTGCTTCCGGCACTTGGCTATTGTAAATTGTGCGGCTATGAATATTGGGGTGCATAGGTTCTTTCGGATTAGTGTTTCAGGATTCGTGGGGTATAATGCCAGCAGTGGAATTGCCTGATCAAAAGGCTTTTCATTTTTAGTTTTCTGAGGAAATCCATACTGTTT
The DNA here is from genome assembly GCF_014824575.4 of Sturnira hondurensis. NCBI lineage: Eukaryota > Metazoa > Chordata > Mammalia > Chiroptera > Phyllostomidae > Sturnira > Sturnira hondurensis. Next base: position 5,404,805 of record NW_028074670.1, read on the forward strand.
TCCACATTGGCTGCACCAGTCTGCATTTCCACCAACAGTGTACTAGGGTTCCCTTTCCTCCACAACCTTGTTAATACCTGTTGTTTGTTGATTTGTTTATGATAGTGATTCTGACTGGTGTGAAGTGGTATCTCATTGTGTTTTTTTTTTATTTGCATCTCTCTGATGGCTAGTGATGCTGAGCATCTTTTCATATGACTCCAGGTTCTCTGTGTGTCCTTCTTGGAGAAGTGTTTATTCAGGCCCTTTACCCATTTTTCAATTGGGTTTTTTGTCTTCCTGGAGTGGAGTCATGTGAGTTCTTTATATATTTTGGAGCTCAAGCCCTTGTCTGAGATAACATTTACAAATATATTTCCCATATGGTTCAAACTACTGAACCATATGATCTCACCTATAGGTTGGTACCATATGATCTCACCTATAGGTGGAGCCTAATCAACATAACAGATAAGCAGGCAAAATACAACCAGAGACATTGAAATAAAGAACAAACTGACTGTAACTAAAGGGGACAAGAGAGGGATAATGGAGGAAGGGTCATCAACGAATATGTATACAGAACACATGGACAAAGCCAAAGCCGGTAGGATCAAGGATGGGAGGTGGGGATGGGTGGGGTGGAGGGAGTGGTAGAGGATAATAGAGGCAGCTGTACTTGAACAACAATTAGAAAAAAAAAGAAAATAACTACTAAGACATAGAACTAAAGCACATAACTGAAACATGCATTACTTGGCCTATTCACCTGGATCTTGTTCCAAGGATATTATGGGAAGCTGTGTATTTCATGTTACTATCTTCTTGATCTACAGGTCTTCGATAAAAGCCATCTTATCACTAAAAGAGCTCTAAAAATTCTTTGCTGTTAATCTGCAATTTCCATGATAGTTGTTATTAATGACCAATTACTTTTATTTTTGAGGTGTCATTGCTATCAGCAAAATCTGTTGTGTTAAAAATTACAGCAGTGAAAATATTCTCTCCTACTTTAAAGATACACACATTACACATTTGTCCAAATCCGTAGAATGTACAACACCGCAAGGATAGACTCTGGACTTTGGGTGATGGTGATGAGTCAATGTGTATTCATGAATTATAACAAATGCACCACTCTGGTGGTGGATGTTGACAATGTGGGAGACTATGCATGCATAGGCTACCTTCTAGGGAAAGTGAATCTCTGTACTTTCCCTTCAGTTTTGCTGTGAATCTAAAATTACTCTTAAAAATGTCTTAAAATATCTGGCATTAAAACAACAACAACAAAATAAAAATAAAAACTATTTCTTCAGGTGTCAGTTCATGAAAGTAAGAGTTGATTAGGAGAATGTTGAGTAAAAATGTAGTTAGACATAAGACTACATGTATTTCTAAAGTTTCTTTAGAAACTTTGTCTTTTCTGAGTTAGAACAGCAAATAGTTATATTTAATTAATAGCATTAGAACTCATCTCATTTTTAGAACATTGCAATATTTCAACCACAAGAACATAATCAAAGGAAAATTTATACTGTTAAGATTCTGGTTAAAGACAAAAAATAGGTGGCTGTCTTAATGAATCCCATAGGAAATACCATCCAAATACATAGTTGTAATTTAAAGGGATAACTACCTAAAGGGTGCACATAATGGTAGAATGTAGATTTCTACCGTGTATTATACAGCTTCCGATTACACTGACAATAAATACCCCTCAGGTTTGGTTCCCCAGGACAGAAGAGCATATGTATTTTATTTATGTTTCTGAAATCATAAAATATCTATAACCTCTCTCAATGCATTTTTAAATGAAAGTATGAGTATTAAAATGACTAGTACAGAGGTAACAGGATTAGTCCTGCCTCTGTTAGGTTTTGGCTTCCAATTTTAAAAGATTCTGTGCAGGGCGAAATAAACATTTTATTTAGTCGATAGGATTCTTAAAAGGTTCAGGCCCAATAACTGCATGTGTCAGTGGAATTTGACATGATGGAGTCTGGCACACCATGTTGGACTAAACTGGGTCTCAGTTTGAAAGCAAACGATATGGGTAAGCCACCATACAAATTAGTTTTTACCTCACTGTGAAGATTTTAGGAATTTCCAGGAAAAGAGCATCAGAAGAGCATTTAATTGGGCAATTCCACTGACACTGTAAACCCCGTTTTAAGTTGTTGAATGAGCATCACCAAGCAAGAGGGAGTGTTTCTTAAAAGATTTGAGTGGGACAGTTATATACTAATATCTGGAGCTGTAAGGATTATTAGAGATAACCATCCTGGAGTTGTTTTTTGATTCCTTAGTAGAGACTGTGTAATAAAGGAGAAGTACACTGACATATATAAGGATTATATCAGAGATTTGTAAAGGTTTTTTTTTTTTAATATTTAGAGGCATTTTCTTCTTGTGAGTTAAAGGATAAAATGAAAATAGGGTGTTATACTGTTCCTGAGAAGACCTTCAATAACTACTGACTTATTTTCCCCCTCTTCATTTTTTAGTTAATTCTGTACAAATATGTTTATAACACCATTTAAGCTTGTACTGTTTTGAATAATGCTGACCAAAAATTCATGTCTTCCCAGAGCCTAGAATATAACCTCATTTAGAAATGAGATTTTGCAACTATTTTAGAAAGTAAAGGGAGTGTGAGATACAGAGACACAAAGAGGCAAATGTCACATGAAGACAGAGGCAGAAATGGAAATGAATGTTGCTACAAGCCAAGGAACACCAATGAGTGCCTGCAAATTCCAGAACCTCCTTGTGAGAACTATGCCTCATGGGAGGCATAGAACAAATTCTCCCTCAGAGCCTTATAAGGAACTCAGCCCTAACTGCTATTCCTGAATGCTGTCTTAGATGTTAAGGATCTCATTCAAGAATTATTTTAACCAATTCATCTTTTATTTGTTCTCATGAGTGGATTATAGTCTAATCTACCATTTTTTTTTGTAATTCCTCTAGTTTCTAAAAATCCATGGCTGCTCAAGTCTTCTAGGTCAGCTTTCCCCTGAGATTATTTCTATTGATAGTTCTTCGAACCTGTGGAACAAATAACATTGATTGCAACCCTGAGATTATATGATGCTAAATAAATTCCTCTGTAAATTCTAATTGTGGGGGACTACAACACTTTTACAATGGCTCTCAGTTCACACCAAAACTATGCCTAAAAATTAACCCCACATAAACTGTTCTCTTCTAAACAGTGTTATTTACTAAGAGGCAGTAGAAAACTCAGGTATTTTTTATCAAAAATTAAAGAGAAGAGGGCTAAGAGAAGAAGGTAATGCAGGAGATGCACAGGAGAACAGGAATTACGCAACAAAGGTAATGAGAATCTGGTTGTGGCTCAGGGAATCTAAATTAGAAATTGTTTTATTTTCTCAAATTGTTATTTTCCTTGGGTATAAGCTGTATTAAAGAAGAAATTCTGAGTCTCTATTTATTTTGGAAGCATATTTATTCCAATAAGAAATATAGACTATTGGAGATTTAATTTTTTTTTTAAATTTACCTCCTTTTTCATTCTGATAAGCTTCATAAATGAATGATTTTGTGCATGTTAACATTCCCCAAATGACTAGTCTAATTTTATAAGTATTCTCCTTTTATTATGACATAAAGGAAGATAAGCAAATTAATTATAATTTTAATTCAAAATCATTTAAGTCACAGGAGCCTGGTCCAATATGGCACAGACCTAGATCAAGATGAATTCAAGGCAAAGCAAAAGTCTGTTAAATATGATGCTTGGCCTCTTAGACCTCTATGCTGACAGTTAGCCACCTCCGATTGCAGACCCATTAAACCTTCAATTCTCATTACAAGGAAGTTTGGGCTGTCTCTGACTGAAAAAGACTGTCACAGACACACAGAGATAACAGAAGATTTCTCATACAGTTTTGATAGCTGACCCAAGAAAAACTTTGTTCTTGTAAGGATGCCAGTTTGATAAGAAACTGACATTATGACCCTCAGTCCCTCTTATAGACTTATCAGACCTATGTTTCTTCTCTTTGTTATGAAATTTATTTTTTTATATTTACAATGAAAAGTAAAAAGTACAGACAGAAAGTTAAATAGCAGTACTTTAATAACAAAGCAGTTTTTCAGGAAAAAAATAAAAGTTTTCAAATCTGATGTTACTCAAATAATTGCTAAAATTATTGCTTATTCTTGAAAAACAAAATCAACTTATAATATGGGGGCTTTATGAAGATAAATTAAATCTCACACCCAATATTAGAACTAAACAGTTCTAACAAATACCCGTGGAACATACTTTTGTAATTTTATCATCTTTCTAAACAGTTATCTTTCTTTCTGCAAAGCCATCATTCTCATTTTAGGACCCACATTCTTTCATCTTTATGAAATAATTTGATTCACTATCCATTCAGAAAACACTTTCTTGGCCCATTACATTGTTTCCTGTTTAAAGAGAAAAGTTTGCATATACTGAGATTCAATACACTCTTCTTAAAGACTTCATTAAATAAAGATAAGAAAAAGGATTTCAAAAAAAAAGAAGCTAGGATTATTCTTTACTTTCTCAGATACCTGAGTACTTTAACTGATTTGTGCAAGTGATAAATGTTTTGTAGAGGAGTGTTATAGTAATGGTAAAAGTTGTCTGCCCTAAGACTCATTAGTAGAATACAGCAATATACATGATTATGAGGCACCATCACTTTTGAAATAATCATATACTGTGTACAAAATCCTATAATTTATTCTCTCTTATATAATTTTTAAATTAGTATACTATTTTAAACATATCTACATACATAAGTATCTCAATCTTTGTTCAAAGTTAAGTTAAATATTAAAGGTATTGTAGGTTAGTTTAGAGAGCTTTTAGTTTTATGAAAGTACATGCAATATCAAAAGAAAAAAGCATTTTTCCACACATTTTCTTCTTTTGAATACTAAACTCTGAATGTCGAGTGGGAAATTTGCTTTCTTCTTCCCTGATTCATTTCTCCATAAACCTTTGTGAGTGGCTTCATCTAAAAGATAGCAAAGTGCTAGAAAAAAGAAAAATGGCACCTCCAAAATGAGCTGTATTCAGCAAGAAAGTCATTAATCACAGCATGGTTTGAAAAACAGTTTAAAAATAACATTGAAAAAGGCATACCGAAAGATATGAATTAGTAAAATTTTTGAAATTTTGCAATATGATTTTAGGCCATGTTTATATGTCTCTAGTCAAAATGAGTGAGTTAGCGCTTTTATTTTTTGTCACTTTAGTTGTGGCTTCCTTAATAAGCATGGCATCCATATTGCAGTTGAGCCAACTTGCCATTACAGGCTAAAATATTATTTTATCTTTGGTTAAAACAGAAAACTCTTGTATCTCTAATTTCTGAACCATGAGAATGATATATTAGAATGGGTAGCAAAGAGTAGAATAAATAAAATATCAAGAAAATAAGATAACTATAAAATGATTTTTTTATTTTTAAGTATATTTTATTGATTATGCTATAACAGTTGTCCCAAAGTTTTCTCCCCTTTATCCTCCTCCCCTGTACCCCTTTACCCTCCAGCATTGCCCCCGCTTAGTTCAAGTCAATGAGTTGTACATATAAAATTTTTGGCTTCTCTATTTCCTATACTATTTTTAACATCCCCCTGTCTATTTTTTGCCTACCAATTATGCTTCTTATTCCCTGTACCTTCCCCCCACTTCCCCCTCCCCCACTGATAACCCTCCATGAGATCTCCATTTCTATGATTCTGTTCCTGTTCTAGTTATTTACTTAATTTTTGTTTTTGTTTTTTAGGTTCAGTTATTGATAGTTAAGAGTTTGTTGTCATTTTACTGTTCATAATTTTGGATCTTCTGTTTTTGAGATAAGACCCTTTAACATTTCATATAATAGAGGCTTGGTGTAGATGAACTCTTTTAACTTGACCTTAACTTGGAAGCACTTTATTTGCCCTTCCATTTTAAATGATAGCTTTGCTGGATAGAGTAATCTTGGTTGTAGGTCCTTGCTTTTCATGACACAAAATACTTCTTTCCAGCCCCTTCTTATCTGTAAAATTTCTTTTGAGAAATCAGCTGATAGTCTTATGGGGACTACTTTGTATGTAACTATCTCCTTTCTTCTTGTTGCTTTTAAGATTCTCTCCTTATCTTTAATCTCGGGTTAATTTAATTATGATGTGCCTTGGTGTGTTCCTTGTTGGGTCCAATTTCTTTGGGACTCTCTGAGCTTCCTTGACTTCTTGGAAATCTATTTCTTTTGCCAAATTGGGGAAATTTTCTTCTATTATTTTTTAAAATAAGTTTTCAATATCTTACTCTTTCTCTTCTCCTTCTGGCAGCACTATGATTCAGATTTTGGAGTTTTTAAAGTTGGCCCAGAGGTTCCTAAGCCTCTCCACATTTTTTTAATTTTAATTCTTGTTTCTTATTCTGTTCTACTTGGATGTTTATTTCTTTCTTCTGATCCAAACCATTGATTTGAATCCTGGTTTCTCTCCCTTCACTGCTGGCTCTCTGTGTCTTTTGCTTTATTTCACTTTGTGTAGCCTTCATTTCTTCCTACTTTTTGCAACCAAACTCAATCAATTCTGTGAGTATCCTGATTACCAGTGTTTTGAACTCTGCATCAGATTTGTTTTCTCATTCCTTACTTTTTTTCAGGAGTTTTGATATGTTCTTTCATTTGGGCCATGTTTCTAGGTCTTGGTGCACCTGCTATATCATAAGGGGGTGGGGCCTTAGGTATTTTCCAGGGCAAGGTAGCCCTCTTTGCTGCACAGTGGTGGGGGGGGGGGTCGGAGAGAAAAAAATGCTGTTGGCTCACTCTGCTCCAGCCGAAAAAAAATTGCTTGTTGGCTCACTTTCCAACAAGCTCTCCTGTGGGACTGGGAGTTTCTCCTGCATCCCCAACCCCCACCATTTTTTACAGCTGTAGGTTTTGAGTCTTTAGTTTCCCAGTCACCTGGCCCCTCCTAGCCCATGCTATCCATTGCACCCCAGGTTCTCTCTGCCTGCCTGGCTGCCCGTCTCTGCCCCTCCTACCAGTCTGGATGAATGTTTCTTTAACTCCTTGGTTGTCAGAGTTTCATGCAATTTGATTTTCTGGCAGTTCTGGTTGTTTATTTTTTTTTAATTGGTTGTTATGCTTCTTTTGGTTGTGTGAGAAACAGAGTATTTCTATCTATCCCTCCATCTTTGCCAAAAATTTTTTTAAATGATTTTTAATATTCTCTAATATGGAATAGTTATAATTTATTTTATTTTTGCTGCTGTTTTATTATTTTTATCCTATTATAGTTGTCAGTTTATCCTCCTTTGTCCTCCTCTGCCCAGCACACACCTTGCTCCCACAGTTAATCCCCACACAATTGTCCATGTCCCTGGATCATTCATATCTGTACTTTGACAAATACCTTCTCCTTCTTTCCACCATTCTCCCTTCCCCCATTCCTTTGGCAGCCGTTAGTCTGTTCAATGTTTCTAGGCCCCTCATTCTGTTTTGCTTATTATTTTGTTCACTAGATTCCTCTTACAGGTGAGATCATATGGTATTAGTCTTTCAACAACTGAAAGTCTCCAGTTGATGATACATGGTCTCCAGTATCATCCGTGCTGTTGCAAAGAGTAGGAATACCTTCTTCTTTCTTCTTGCTACATAGTATTCCATTGTGTAAGTATACCATGGTTTTTTAATTCATTTTTCTATGGATAGGCATTTTGGCTGTTTCAATCACTTAGTTATCATAAATAGTGCTGCTATGAGCTTAGGAGTACATAAGTTCTTTTGAATTGATGTTTTGGGCTCCTTAGAGTATATTCCCAGCAGTGGAATCAATAGATTGAAAGGCAGCCCCATTTTTAATTTTCCGAGGTAATTCCATACTGTTTTCCACAGTGGCTGCACTAGTCTGCATTCCTACCTACAGTGCACTAGGGTTTCTTTTCTCCACAACCTTACCTCCTCACCAGCACTTGCTGTTTGTTGATTTATTGACAGCCATTCTGACCGGTGTGAGGTGATATCTCATTATGGTTTTAATTTGCATCTCTCTGATGGCTAGTAATAATGAACATTTTTCATATGTGTATGAGCCTTCTGTAGATCCACCTTGGAGAAGTGTCTATATAAATTTTTGCCCATTTTTTATTTGGATTATCTGTCTTCCTGTTGTTGAATTATATGAGTTCTTTATATTTTTCAGAGATTAAACCCTTGTCCAATCATTGCCAAATATGTTCTTCTATACAGTTAGTTCTCTTTTGATTTTGATGATGGTTTCTTTAGCTCTGAGGAAACTATTTAATTTGATTTAGTTACATTTGTTTATTTTTCCTTTATTTCCCTTGCCCTAAAATTTATTTTGGCAAAAATATTGCTACATGGGATATCTGAAATTTTACTGCTTATGTTTTCTGCTAGGACTTTCATGGTATCACAACTTATATTTAAGTCTTTTATCCATTTTGAGTTTATTTCAGTGTAGGTGTATGTTGGTAGTCTAGTTTCATTTTTTTTGTATACACCAATTGAGTCCTTCCAACACCATTCATAGAACAGGCTATTTATACTTCTTTGTATGCTCTTGTCCCCTTTGCCAAATATTAATTGACCGTAGAGACATGGTCTATTTCTGGATTCTCTATACTTTTGCATTGACCTTTGTGTCTGTTCTTGTGGCAATGTCAGACTGTTTTCATTAGAGTGGCCTTGCAGAATAGTTTGATATTGGGTATTGTGATCCCTCCAACTTTGTTCTTCTTTCTCAAGATCCTGGTACTATTCAGGGTCATTTTTGCTTCCACATAATTTTTGAAATATTTGTTTTGGACCTGTGAAATAATGTCTTGGTATTTTAATAGAAATTGAAATGGATGTATTGATTGTTTTGGGTGGGATAAACATTTTAATGATAATTCTTCCAATCTATGAACATAGTATATGCTTCCATTTATTTGTATCTTCTTTAATCTTTTTCTACAGTGTTCTATACATTTCCAAGTACAGGTCTTTTACTTCTGTGGTTAAATCTATTTTTAGGTACTTTTTTTTGTTGTTGCTATAGTAAATGGGATTTTTTTTTTTAGTTTCTCTTTCTGATAGTTCACTGTTGATGTGCAGAAATGATATCAATTTCTGAATATTGACATTGTATCACATTACTTTATCTAATTCACTTATTCGGTCAAGTAATTTTTCTGTGGAGGCTATAGGGTTTTCTATGGACACTTCAATGTTATGTGCAAATAATGACAGTTTTACTTCCTACCTTCCAGTTTATGCCCCTTTCATTTCTTCTTGTGTGATTACTGTAGCTAGGACCTCCAGTAATATGTTAAATAAGAGTGGTGAAACTGGACATCCTTGTCTTGCTCCTAATATTAAGGAAAACACTTTTAGTTTTTGCCCATTGAGTATGATATTCACAGTAGATTTTTTGAGGTATGCTCCCTCTATTCCCATGCTGCTGAATGTTTTATCACACTTACATGCTGGATTTTATCAAATGCTTTTCCTGAATCCATTGATATGATCATGTGATTTTTGTTTTCTATTTTGTTAATGTGATATGTCACATTTATTGATTTGTGAATATTGTACCATTCTTGTATTCCCATTTTAAAATCCCACCTGATCATGGTATATGATCTTTTTAATGCATGTCTGGATCTGGATGGTGATTTTTTGGTTGAAGATTTTAGCATCTATGTTCATCAGAGTTATTGTCCTATAATTTTCTTTCTTTGATGTGTCTTTATTTGGTTTTGAGATTAAGATAATTCTGGCCCCATACAAAGTGTTTGGGAGTCTTCCCTTTTCTTGAATTTTTTGGAATAGTTTGAGAAAAATAGGTGTTAACTTTTTTTGAATGTTTGGTAAAATTTGCCTATGAAGCCATCTGGTCCAAGTCTTTGGTGTACACCAGTAGCTTTTTTTATTCCTGCTTCAATTTTGTATTCGATATTGGTCTATTCAGGTTTTGAATATCAGTTTTGGCAGATTGTATGTTTCTAGAAAATTTTCCATTTCACCCAAGCTGTCCAATTTCTTGGCATATTGTTGCTTATAATAATTTCTTACAATCCTTTGTATTTCTGTGTATCAGTTATTACATCTCCTTTTTCATCTCTGATTTTATTTATCTGGATTCTCTCTCTTTTTTCTTGATGAGTCTGGTTAATAATTTATAAATTTTGTATATCTTTTCAATGAATCAGCTCCTGGAGTCATTGATCCTTTGAATTTTTTGTCTCTATGTCATTTAACTGTGCTCTGATCTTGATTATTTCCTTCCTTCTGATTTTTTGAGCTTTGTTTTTTGTTTTTTTCTCTAGTTCTGTTTGATGTAGGGTTAAGTTGTTTGTTTGAGGCTTTTCTTTCTTCTTTGGGTAGGGCTGTGAATTTCCCTTTTATGACTGCTTTTTTTGTGTCCCTCATGTTGGGGAATGCCATATGTTTATTTTTATTTGGTTCCAGATACTTTTTGTTTTCCTTTTTGATCTCATTGTTAATCCATTTATTGTTTAATAATATGTTATTAAGTCTTGATATATTTTAATGTTCTGAGTTTTTTCTTGAGTTTGGTTTCTAGTTCAAGCTAATGTGATCCCAGAAGATTCTTGATATGATTTTAATTTTCATGAATTTATTAAGGCTTGTTTTGTGTCCCCATTATGTTCTACTTTTGAGAATGATCTTTTTTGTGTTTGAGAATAATGTATATTTTCCTTCTTTGGGGTGAAATACCTGAAAATATCAATTAAGTCCATTTGATCTAGAGTGTCAGTCAATATTACAATCTTTTTATTGATAATTTTGTTTGGAATATCTATCTAGTTTTGACAGTGGAGTGTTAAAATCCCCTATAATGACCTGTATTACTATCTATCTCTTTCTTAAAATCCTCCAAGATTGTTTTATATACTTACATGTACCTATGTCAGCTGCATATATGTTTACAAGAGTTACAGCACCTTGTTGGACTATTCCCTTAAGTATTATGTAATGACCTTCTTTGTCTCTTGTTATGGCCTTTGTGCTGAAGTCTAATTTGTTTGATAAGTATTGCTACCCAAGTTTATATTCAAGTTCATTTGCATGAAATATTTTTCCCATCCTTTCACTTTTAGCCCATGAATATCTTTTGTTCTGAGGGGGTTGCCTTGTAGACAGCATATGTGCGGGTCTTGTTGTCTTATCCATTCAGCTATTCTATGTCTTTTGATTGGTGCATTAAATCCATTTACATTTAAGGTTATTATTGATAGGTACTTTATTCATTGTCATTTTCCCCTTTGTACCTGTGTTCCTCTCTCTCTTTGTTTCTTCTTCTTAAAGCAGTCCCTTTAGCATCTTTTCCAATGCTGGCTTGGTGGAGATATATTCATTTAGGCTTCTTTTGTCTGGGAAGATTTTTAATTTGCTTTCTGTTTTAAGTGAGAGCCTTGCTGGATAGAATAGTCTTGGTTGCAGATCCTTGCTTTTCATTATTTAGAATATCCTATGCCAGTCCTTCTGACTTGTAATGTTTTTGTTGAGAAACACAGCCTAATTGGAACTTCCTTGTATGGTTCTAGCTATTCCTTCCTTTCTGCCTTTAAGTTTCTATCTTTGTCTTTAAATTTTGCCTTTTGATTGTAATGTGTCCTGGAGTGGGAATCATTGGCTTCATCTTGACTAGGACCAACTGTGTTTGCTGGACTTTGTGACTTTTTCCACCCAAAGTTAGGAAGAACTTTTGTTATTATTTTTTCAAACAGGTTTTCTATCATTTGCTTTGTTTCTTCTCCTTGTTGTATCCCTATGATGCAAATATTGTTATGTTTCATGTTGTTCCAAAGCTTCCATAAATTATCTTCATTCTTTTTAAGCTGTTTAAATATTTTTGCTCTGTTTTTTTTTACTTGTATTTCAACTCACTGATTCAATCCTCTGTTTCACCTAGCCTGCTTTTAATTCCTTCTAGTGTGTTCTTCATTTCATATATTGCATTCTTTATTTCCAACTGGTTCTTATTCAAGGTTTCTATGTCATTTTTCATGCTGATGTAGTTCTCACTAAACTCTTGTGGTTTTCATTAAGTTCTTTGAGCATCTTTATAATCATTACTTTGAACTATATGCCTGATAAATGGCTTGTTGTGTTTGCATTTAGCTCATTTTCTAGAGATCCCTTTTTCCTTTTATTTGGGGTATTGTTTTTCTTCGTCTTTCTGTGTTTGTTTCTATGTACTTGATTTGCTTTAACTCTAACTCTCCATCTTGTGGAGTGGCCTTACATGTTGGAGTCCAGCGGGTCCCAGTGGTGCAGACTCCTTGATCTCTTGATTTGGATACTCTAGGAATGTTTTCTGTGTGGATTATGTGGACCCTATGTTGTGTTTGGATCCTGAATATTATTGGCCCATTCGTTGATGGGCACTCCCTTCCAGCTGGCTGACTAAGACCCTCACCATGTGTGGTATGTATAGGTGCTGGCAGAACAAAGCGTAACAACACCAAAACAAGCAAACTCCTTGATCACTACAGCAATATTAACAACAATAGAGCAAAGGATAATACAAGCAGAAAGAGAAATGGAATAGTAGAGAAGGGAAAAGAAAAAATTATATAAACAGATCTAAGAAAAGAAAAGTGATTATGAGAGAAGGAAGGGGAAGAAAACTAATGCATGTAATGAATTGAAAGAGGAAAACCAAGAAAAGGAATACAGAAAGAGTAACAAAAATAATAAGAGAGAAGAAGAAGAAATGGAATAATCAGAGATAAGAGTAGAATAAGAGATATGAAAAAAATTAAAGTATGAAACATGAAAGAAAAATATAGGTAAAAAATGTAAAAAGGTACAAAACAGAAAATGTAGCAAAAATAATGAATAAAAGAGCCAAGGCAATTTGTCGCAGCAGAGTTTCATCTTGCCTTCTGATTCCTTCCTTTGGATATCACTCTGATGTCTGAGTCTGGTGTAAACCAATGTTAGGCGCTGTCTATGTCTGGCCCGCAGCCACCTTTTCAAAGGTGGCTCTACAGTTTGTGGCTTATTCCTCCAGGCTTGGCTGCTCCCAGGGTGGGCTGAGCTGCTCTGCAAAAGTAGCTTTTATCAGCACTGGGTCCAAGGGTGTGTCAATAAATGTCTCAGGCTGCCACAAGAGCCACATCTGTCTCTGTCTCTGCCTGCAGATCTGCTGTCAACCTAAGACTAGTCATATTCCTATTTCTGAGAGGATTTCTGGAAGAAACAGGGGGCTGTGATTTCTGGATCTTCTGAGGTAGGTACCTTTCAGACTTCAGGGAAGATGGTGGGTGTGTTCCCCCTCCCCCAAGCCAATAGTCTGAGTCTGTCCAGGGTTATTTCCCCATACTCGGAAGAGCAGGGCCCCTAGTAAGCTTCCAGAGCCCAGATTTTGGCTCTGCTGGTTGCTGGGAGGGTGTTTCTGCGGCTCTCCTGTGAGTGGGAAGCACTAGTCTATTTCCCAGGACAGTGTATGGATTAGTTGTGCCTACCTCCAGCCTCTGATGACCCCTGAGTCTATTAATGTTGCTGTATGTTGCAAATTTAAAATGTCTGATGGGAGAAAAGAAAGGGAAAAAATCCAAACAAAACAGAACATCAAGACAGAGCAAACTGAAAAATGAACAAAAAGTTGCTGAGATACAGCTATGGTTTAAATTTAAACTGTTAACTGTTAGAGATAAATACAAAATCTTTCTCTAAATTTAGTAACAGGAGGCTGAAAGCTCAGTGGGACATTTTGATTTACACAGTTGCAAAGGTATTGAAAGAAGAAATTTTGATGAGCAGTATGTAGAGATAATCTGATCAAGATTTCTAGCTTCCTCTAATAACTATGATATTCTTGATGAAATATATGGCATTAATACAAGTTCAGTTACTAGCTGAGTTTTTAACTCAACTGCCCAACCAGTTGATGCTTTGAGCTCTAGACCAGGTCAGCTAGCAAAAATATTAGGAATGGCAAGTAGGAAGGATCCTAGGTCTTCTTGTTATGCACACTCTTGATGACAATAGATTTTTAAGAAAAGTGACAAAGAGGAGGAAAAAGCAAATATTTCCTACTTAATGAGAGAAGCTCTTCCCTGATTATTCTAGTAATGGTGAGAGAACAGGCAACAAACAAACAAAAACTGAAAGAACAAAGAATAAGAGAATACAGGAGCAAAAATAGAAAGAAATCTTTTCCCTAAGGTGATATAAACCTCACTCTTACTACCTGGGTGGTCCTTATGGAGGAAAACAGGTCCTAATATACTATCTGTTCTGTGAAATCCCTTTGATTTACTTGGAGAAAAGCTCAGCTTCAGTGTTGAAGGTCTATTAAAATATCTAAACTTGACCAGTTTGATAAAAAGAGAAAGTGGTAAACTTCCTTCTAGACCACAGATATTGACAGTTTCATCCCATGTTAGAGGCTGACTTATTATATAGACTTATAGAATTATTGGTTTAAACTAAAAATGAATTTCTTTTTATTGATTTTTTAAAAACTATTTTATTTTTTCTGTTGGTTATTTGTCCAGTGCTTTTGAACATTCACATATAGGTTTGGTAATTTTTGTTTGTTACATAATAATACATTTTTTCTTTTTTTAAAGAAATTTCTTTACATATAAGATTATCAAACTTTCATAGCTCAGGAGCACTAATAAACAACAATATATGTTATCATCTGTTCTTTTATTTCAAAGGAAACACCTTGTAAACTCCTCTCCTGACTGTACTTAGACGAATACAAAATAAATACTAAAATAAATGTAAGTTTCTTCCTACATTTTGTTTGGTTGGTACTTTTAGGATTGAAATAATGTGGAACTTTTAATTAAAGTATATTATTCACTTTTGCTTAGCATTGTCTTATGGTTCTTGAAATTTATGCAGGTTCAAAAAATGCTACCTAAAACAAATTTTATGAAATGGGTCTCCTGGACGTAGAGGATATCATTTTCTTTGTTTAGGTTATTTGTGAAAATGACATCAATTATACATAGTTTCTTGGTCAAACCAAACATCAGCACTATTATTCACAAAGTGAGATAAATCAGGCATCAATTTCCTGGAAACAATGAGGTTGAAATACTTCCAAGTGTGCCAAGTGTGCATACTATTGGAAAACTAGCCTACACCCAAAAGGGCAGAGCCTTGAGTCTTTGAACAATATTCTAAGAACTGCAAAGGAAATGTTCCAGATAGAGTCTTCTAAACTCAATCAATATGTAAATTTTCTAATTAGATTAATGAAAATGGAACAATTACCTTCTGTTACAAGGAAATTGCAACACTGTTAAACTGTCAATATGCAAATATACCAATTAGAGCCTCAGAAATGGTAATAGATACAATCTGTAAGGCAGAATGGAAAAATAGGGAGAAGAAAAGGTTTTATTTATTTATTCTTTGCTTGAGTATATATTTTATGCACAGTTGTTTTAATAATGTGTAAAGCTTATGGTGTTTAAAGAATAGGTACTAACAGATTCAAAAGTCAAATATCTTTAGCTTCTCTCCCAATATGCCATCCCAAATAATTTGGAAAGAGACTAACCCAAAGCTAGTTTTCTCCCTGTGTCCTTTGAAAGACTGGTGTGGTTTTGCCATATTTGAAAATGAGGTAAGAAATGAAAGAGAAGAGCTTCATCTAGCCCTCTGTTCCCTGGAATCCAATGTATGACATGCCACCGCATGTGGAGTGGCCTTAGAACAGTTTGCTTCAGTCTCCCTGGCAATTGCCAGAGAGAAAAAGGATCTCTAAGGTAACCAGAAGGCAAACAAAAATAAGACTTCTAGATTAATATTCTATTAATTAGAAGTAATTTGAAAAGAAAAATAACCTCTAGAGACTACAGGTGAATTATGATAATTAAGATTTTTATACCAATTTACTAGTACACTTTTTCACAAGCTCATTTTCATTGCTGCCTTGTAATGTGCAGCTTCCCTCACTCTCTAATCTATCAAAGAACTCAACATTCCCATCATCAGGGATTTATTTATTTTGTTTTATATTTGCAGCCTCCCCAAATCTGTATAAGCCACTTCCTTCATTTTAGTCGTTAGCATTGATTATCTTGTCAGAGAAAATTTTGATAACAAAGTAGTGCATTGAAATAAATTGAATTGAGAACCTACATTGAAGTAAGGCAGGCCCCAGCATGGCAGTTTACAGATACATACGTTTTACTTGACAAAAGGAGATAGCAAGTAGAACCAGGTAATAAGGCCCTATCAGGAAAAAGGCTAACTGGTAAATATTGTGGTTCCTAGGAAAGAAGACACCTACTAAAAAGGGCTCTCAGTAGCTTAACTGTGTTAAAATATAAAAAGGAAGCCTAGCAGCCATTTCTACACAGGGGTCTCTCACACAAACCCCACCTCAGGCAGAATTCTAAACTGAGCTGCCTTCCACCCACATTAAACTTTCTGCTTGCACTGTGTGCCTACCACCAGGACCAACCCATAGCAAGGCATTCCTGGAATTGTATTTCAACCAATAGGACTGAGACTTTTCTTAACCAATCAGAGCTTCACAGCTATACCCCATCATCATTCAGCAACCACTCTGAACAATCAGGACAGTTCTTTTTACAACCAATCAAACATCAAGCATTTACTGTCACCATTTGTGTGAGAACAGGTCAATCAGAGACCTGGGTGGGAAGGTCTGTCTATGTAAGTCAGCTCTTCTCTGGGTTGGGGGGTGTACTCCCATTTCTGGAAGATTGAAGACTGTATTTCCCTTGTCACAGCAGAGCAGACAAGCATGGGAGTAAAGTGACCAGAGTAGACTAGGGCAGGGCAGAGAAGAGCAGAGCTGAGCTGTCTAACTAAAGACGGTCTGGCCCCGGGTCCGCCTCACCCCAAAACTGCCTACATACCACAGTGTTTTGCCGATGTGCTGCTTTATTATTGAGCTGTAACAATATTGAGCTTTTTTGGGAGTGTTGCAGTTCTCACAGCTGTGCTGTAGCACAGTTGAGCCGTTTGCACGGAATAAAGTTTCCTTTTCATCACACCACAAATTGGGGGTTCCTCTTGGTGTGAAACACTAATCACCAACAGTTGACAGTATCAAAGACGGTCCATATTGTTCCTTGAGGCCTGAGTTACCTGCTGTGTGTTAGTCTAAGGTGTTTATACATCAGTGGACTTAAGGTAAGATTCATTTCAGACCATCTTATTGTTACCAAACAGAGGTCCAAGGGCGGGGGGCAATATCTGACTGATCCAGGGATGCCAAAAACTGTTACAGAACAACAGGCCTCCCCACCAAGGACAGTTTACTAATATCATCTGGACCAAAGACTGGGCTTGTCTGGCTGCCGCTAGAGGAAAGACGTCTCTCAATTCCAGAGACTTGTGAAAAGGAAAAGAAAGCTTTATTTAAAGCTATACAGACTTAAAGTAGTGATTCAATGTCCCCATTAAAATATCAAAGTCCTTTAGGATATCTCCCCCTGCCCTAATTCAGGGTACTGTAACTCAGGAAAAGAGCACATGTCAGTGTTTCTGATACAGGGTGCAGCGGTTGGGGGGCGGGGGGCGGGTGCAGAAAAAGGATTTGGAATGGGGTCCAGAGCTCACGGTGTCCAAGAAATATTAAGATGTCCTCACCCCTCCAGGTGTCAGTTGGGGGAAAGGGACAAATGGAGCAGAGCCATTGAGAGCTGTTTTGCATAGCAACAGTTTTGCAGCTGACCTCTGGAATGGTCATTTAACATATCTATAACCTCTAACTGGTTTCATAGATATGTTAAATAGCTGTGGCCAAGTTTTGAGCCAGGGAGAAGGGAGTGGTTTCTACCCAGGAGGTAACTGGGGGCCGATCCTCTGAGGCAGTGTCTGCGTGAGAGCTTGGAATGGATTGGCTCTAGGACATGGGGCCGTACTTGCCCAAGTAAAGCCATGTGGCTTTAGCAGAGTGAGGACTCCCTCTTGCAGTCATGAAAGAGGGAGCCACATGGTTTTGGCAGAGTGCAGAGCCCCTCTTTCAAAGGTGAAGGAGAAGACCACACAGCTTTGCCAGAATGGAAATCCCTACAGCCAAGTAAAGAAGACACGCGCTTTTGGTGGAGTGCAGACCCCTACAGCTTTGGTAGAAGAGGCCCACGTGGCTTTGGGGTGCTCCCTTTGGCCGAGTGGCCTGGAAAGCAGGAGAGACTTTGACTGGAACTTGGTACAAAGAACTCTTGCCAGTGGAAGGTGCCGCATGACTTTGGATTAATTGGAGATCCTGCCTGGATAGGCAACACAGCCCACAGTGCCAGGGACCTGAAAAACAGACGTGTGCTCTTTTCCTGATTTACAGTACCCAGAGTTGGGACAGTGGGAGAAGGGAGCACTGTGTGTGTGTGTGTGTGGGGGGGGGTGGTGTATACCCTCAAAGACTTTGATATTTTAATGAGGGCATTAGACCTGAATAGAATTAAATAAACATTTTGTTTCCTTTTCACAAATCTCTGGCATTGAGAGATGTCTTTCCAATTGGTGGTGGACAGAAGAGCCCAGTAGGTATTAGTATACCATCCTTGGGAGGGGCCCCTGTTGTTCTGTAGCAGTTTTTGGCATCCCTCGGTGGGCCAAGTATTGCGCCCCCACCCACCNGGGGTCCAATTTTTCCCCCCCCCCCCCCCCCGCCCCGACCTCTTTTTGGTAACATTTCCAAGCTGCTGGCACCATCAGCTGTATTGCCGTCCAGGAAGGATCTCCAATTAATCCAAAGTCATGTGGCACCTTCTCACGGTCCACTGGCAAGAGTTTTTTGTACCCATTTTTCCAGGCAAAGTTTCTCCTGCTTCCCAGGCCATGCAGGCAAAGGGAGCACCCCAAAGCCACGTGGGCCTCTTCTACCAAAGCTGCGGGATTCTCATTCTGCCAAAAGCCTGTGGCTTTCTTTTTCACCTGGCGAACAGGGGGTCCCCACTCTGGCAAAGCTGCATGGTTCTCCACCACTGGCTGCAGTGTCTGGGTATTAAATCCCCAGGCCAGTCCTCCTTTGCAGCCCCATTTCCGACTCCTCCCACAATTGGCTACACCTGCCAGCACTCCCGTATATTCCAAGTTTACTGGGCTGTCATAGTGAGTCTGGGCAAGTGTGGCCCCATGGCATGGAGCCGATCTTCTCCAAGCTCTCACACAGGCTCTGTAAGGGGAGCTGGGAGTTGCCTCCAAGTTACATCTTGTGTGGAAAGTCACTCCCTTCTCCCTGGCTCAAAGCTTGGCCACAGCTATTTAACATATCTATGAAACCAGTTAAAGGTAATAGATACATTAAATGACTATTCCAGAGGTTAGCTGGGAAACTGTTGCTATGCAAAACAGCTCTCAATGGCCCTGTTCCTTTTGTCCCTTCCCCAACTCACATCTGTGGGGGAATGAGGAGGGAGGACATCTTAATATTTCCTGGACACCTTGAGTTCTGAACCCCATTCCAAATCACTTTTTGGGCCCCCCCTCTTGGCTGTGCCCTGTTACACTATGATAAAAGGAGAGCACTATGATAAAATATGAAGCACCTACCACATGAATTTGTTAATTGGCTTAAATTGATGCAATTTCAACCCTTAAAAGAAGAACGCTCCCATTTCTTTTGTAAACACAAAATCTCCATTTCATTCTGACCCCTGAGAATGGGTTGGTAAGTGCTGCACTTATTCCTTTAAGCTCTAAAATGAAATGAATTGCATAATATTTAGATTACTCTAAAGCAGACTCTATGGCTTCAATATTTCTGAAAGGAAAATGAATTGGAATGTAAGATTTTTAAAAGTTTTTCTCCCACCTCTAAATTCCTGCTGGGAAAAAATTCCTGACTTTAATTGTTATATTTTCAATAAAGAGGTGAGAGTGATATTAAAGGAAATTTGAAAGGAATTAACTAATATTAGTATTATTCACTTATAGTGTTGGTCATACATAGCTCAGTGTATGAAATATACGTATGGGGTTATCAATTATATTTGAATTTAATTTTGATATACCCACCACTGCAAATAATGTTTTTAACCTAAATGTAACACATGGACATTAAAGACATATTTCATTTTAGGGATTTAGAATTTGGAAACTTGAGTGTAGCGTGCCATCAGAACACAAGTGGCAAGATACCAAAGAGAAGTGTTTTAGCAGAAGCATTCCTTTCAACCCGCTTCTATTCCAAGTGGTGCTCAAAAAATACCACGTTTTCCAACCTTCTTAAAAAATTTTTTTTCAAAAATAATTTCTTCTGAAATAATGGCTGTTAGTTGGATTTGTACTTACAACTTGCTAAATGGAGTACTGCTCTTATTTCTTTGAAGTCAAACCATTTTTAAATTGTGGGGAAATACTATTCTGCAAATAGTCTGGGCCTTCACAGAATTAGGCTGTGAGAGGCTATCAAAGGAATTGTTACTGAACAAAGGGTCCGAGGGGGGGGCAATACTTGGCCCACCGAGGGATGCCAAAAACTGCTACAGAAAACAGGAGCCCCTCACAAGGACGATACACTAATATCTATAGGGCTCTTCTGTCCGCCGCCAATTGGAAAGACATCTCTCAATGCCAGAGATTTGTGAAAAGGAAACAAAATGTTTATTTAATGCTATTCAGGCCTAATGCCTTCCTTAAAATATTAAAGTCTTTAAGGGTATACACCTACACACACACACACA